>NC_086238.1:30867338-31173467 GCF_036321145.2 Pelmatolapia mariae | reverse complement strand
TCAAGTAACCACAATAAAAGGAGTGCTAAGGGGAACCTGGCTGAGAGTCTGACGGAGGTCAAGTGGGTGGAACGACACTTGGCTCCAGGCAGGCCTCCCTCATGCATGAGTATCACAAAGAACTTTGCCTACTTTGTGTCTTGCTTGCTGTGTTATTACATTGCCTTTAACGTTCCAGCGAATAGGTTTAAGCTACAAACCTATCAATATTTGACATCACAATAGAGAGGTGAATCTGGCATTGATGTGTGACATCACAATAGATAGGTGAATCTGGCATTGACATGTGACATCACAATAGAGAGGCGACTCTGGCATTGATATGTGACATCACAATAGAGAGATGAATCTGGCATCGATATTCAACCCCAATGTAGAGAGGCTGGTCTGGCATTGATATGTGACATCACAATAGAGAGGTGAATCTGGCATCGATATTCAACATCAATGTAGAGAGGCTGGTCTGACATTGATATGTGACAACACAATAGAGAGGTGAATCTGGCATCGATATGTGACATCACAGTAGAGAGGTTCGTTTGATATTGATATGTGACATCACAATAGAGAGGTGAATCCGGCATTGATATTTAACATCAATGTAGAGAGGCTGGTCTGGCATTGATATTTAACATCACAGTAAAGAGGCTGGTCTGGCATTGATATGTGACATCACAATAGAGAGGTTCGTTTCACATTGATGTGTGACATCACAATAGAGAGGTGAATCTGGCATTGATATTTAACATCAATGTAGAGAGGTTCGTCTGACATTGATATGTGACATCACAATAGAGAGGTGAATCTGGCATCGATGTGTGACATCACAATAGAGAGGTTGGTTTGACATTGATATGTGAAATCGCAATAGAGAGGTGAATCTGACATTGATATTTAACATCAATGTAGAGAGGCAGGTCTGGCATTGATATGTGACATCACAATAGAGAGGATCGTTTGACATTGATATGTGACATCACAATAGAGAGTTGAATCTGGCATTGATATGTGACATCACAATAGAGAGGTGAATCTGGCATTGATATTTAACATCAATGTAGAGAGAGAGGTCTGGCATTGATATGTGACATCACAATAGAGAGGTGAATCTGGCACTGATATTTAATATCACAGTGGAGAGGTTCGTCTGACTTTGATATGTGACATCACAATAGAGAGGTGAATCTGTCATTGATATTTAACATCACAGTAGAGAGGTTCGTCTGGCATTGATATGTGACATCACAATAGACAGGTGAATCTGGCACTGATATTTAATATCACAGTAGAGAGGTTCGTCTGACGTTCATATGTTACATCACAATAGAGAGGTGAATCTGTCATTGATATTTAACATCACAGTAGAGAGGTTCGTCTGGCATTGATATGTGACATCACAATAGAGAGATGAATCTGGCATTGATATTTAACATCACAATAGAGAGGTTCGTCTGACATTGACGTGTGACATCACAATAGAGAGGTGAATCTGACATTGATATTTAACATATATGTAGAGAAGCAGGTCTGACATTGATATGTGACATCACAATAGAGAGGTGAATCTGGAATTGATATTTAACATCAATGTAGAGAGTTGAATCTGGCATTGATATTTAACATCAATGATGAGAGGTTCGTCTGGCATTGATATGTGACATCACAATAGAGAGGTGAATCTGGCATTAATATTTAACATCTATGTAGAGAGGCTGGTCTGGCATTGATATGTGACATCACAATAGAGAGGTGAATCTGGCATTGATATTTAACATCAACGTAGAGAGGCTGGTTTGGCATTGATATGTGACATCACAATAGAGAGGTGAATCTGGCATTGATATTTAACATCAACGTAGAGAGGCTGGTCTGGCATTGATATTTGACATCACAATAGAGAGGTGAATCTGGCATTGATATTTGACATCACATTAGAAACGCTAATCTGGCATTGATATTTGACATCACAGCAGTGAGGCGAATCTGGCATTCCCTGTTTGACATCACAGCAGTGAGGCGAATCTGGCATTGATATTTGACATGACAATAGAGAGGCAAAACTGGCATTGATATTTGACATCATAATAGACAGGAGAATATGGCATTGATATTTGACATCACAGCAGAGATGAGAGTCCGGTATTGATATTTGACATCACATGAGAGACGCCAATCTGGCATTGATATTTGACATCACAGCAGTGAGGCGAATCTGGCATTCCTATTTGACATCACAGCAGTGAGGCGAATCTGGCATTGATATTTGACATGACAATAGAGAGGCAAAACTGGCATTGATATTTGACATCATAATAGACAGGAGAATATGGCATTGATATTTGACATCATAATAGAGAGGATAATCTGGCATTGATATTTGAAAACACAATAGAGAAGCGAATCTCGCTTTGATATGTGACATCACAGTAAAGAGGTGAATGTGGCATTGATATTTGAAATCAGAAGAGAGAGGCGAATCTCGCTTTGATATGTGACATCACAACAGAGAGGCGAATCTGGCATTGATCTTTGACATCACAGCAGTGAGGCGAATCTGGCATTGATCTTTTGGCATCATAATAGAGACGAGTATCTGGCATTGATATGTGACATCACAACAAACAGGCAAATCTCGTATTGATATGTGACATCACGATAGAAAGGCGAATCTGGTATTGATAATTGACATCACAGCAAAGATGCGAGTATGATATTGTTTTATGACATCACAGCTGAGAGAAGAATCTGGCATTGATTGTTGACAACACAATAGAGGGATGAATCTGGCATTGATATTTGACATCACAACAGAGAGGCGAATATGGCATTGATATTTGACATCACAATAGAGAGGTGAATCTGGTATACATATTTGACATGACAATAGAGAGGTGAATCTGGTATTGATATTTGACTTAACAATAGAGAGGCGAATCTGGCATTGATATTTGACATCACAATAGAGAGGTGAATCTGGTATACATATTTGACATTACAATAGAGAGGTGAATCTGGTATTGATATTTGACTTAACAATAGAGAAGTTAATCTGGCATTGATATTTGACATCAGAACAGAGAGCCGAATCTGGTATTGATATTTGACATGACAATAGAGAGGTGAATCTGGCATTGATATGTGACATGACAATAGAGAGGAGAATCTGGCATTGATATTTGACATCACAATAGAGAGGCAAAACTGGCATTGATATTTGACATCACATTAGAAACGCGAATCTGGCATTGATATTTGACATCACAGCAGTGAGGCGAATCTGGCATTGATATTTGAGATCACAATAGAGAGGCGAATCTGGCATTGATATTTGACAAGACAATAGAGAGGCGAAACTGGCATTGATATTTGACATCACAATAGACAGGCGAATCTCACATTGATATGTGACATCAAAACAGAGAGGCGAATCTGGCATTGATATTTGACATCACAATAGAGAGGTGAATCTGGTATTGATATTTGACTTAACAATAGAGAAGTTCAGCTGGCATTGATATTTGACATCAGAACAGAGATTCGAATCTGGTATTGATATTTGACATGACAATAGAGAGGTGAATCTGGCATTGATACGTGACATCACAATAGAGAGGCGAATCTGGCATTGATATTTGGCACCATCATAGTGAGGAGAATCTGGTATTGATATTTGACTTAACAATAGAGAAGTTCAGCTGGCATTGATATTTGACATCAGAACAGAGAGGCGAATCTGGTATTGATATTTGTCATCTCAATAGAGAGGCAAAACTGGAATTGATATTTGATATCACATTAGAAACGCGAATCTGGCATTGATATTTGACATCACAATAGAGAGGCGAATCTTGCATTGATATTTAACATCACAGCAGTGAGGCGAATCTGGCATTGATATTTGAGATCACAATAGAGAGGCGAATCTGGCATTGATATTTGACATCACAGCAGTGACGCGAATCTGTCATTGCTATTTGACACCACAGCAGTGAGGCGAATCTGGCATTGATATTTGACATGACAATAGAGAGGCGAAACTGGCATGGATATTTGACATCATAATAGAGAGGAGAATCTGGCATTGATATTTGACATCACATTAGAGAGGCGAATCTGGCTTTGATATTTGACATCACAATAGAGAGGTGAATCTGGCTTTGATATTTGACATCACAATAGAGAGGCGAATCTGGCTTTGATATTTGACATCACAATAGAGAGGCGAATCTGGCTTTGATATTTGACATCACAATAGAGAGGTGAATCTGGCATTGATATTTGACATCACAATAGAGAGGCGAATCTGCATTGATATTTGACATCAGAACAGAGAGGCGAATTTGGTATGGATATTTGACATCATAGCAGTGAGGCGAATCTGGCATTGATATTTGACCTGACAATAGAGAGGCGAAACTGGCATTGATATTTGTCATCACAGCAGTGAGGCGAACCTGGCATTGATATTTGACATCACAGCAGTGAGGCGAATCTGGCATTGATATGTGACATCACATCGGAGACGCGAATCTGGCATTGATATTTGACATCACAGCAGAGAGATGAATTTGGCATTGATATTTGACATCACATCAGAGACGCGAATCTGGCATTGAGATTTGGCATCATCATAGTGAGGAGAATCTGGCATTGATATTTGACATCACAGCAGAGACGAGAGTCCGGTATTTATATTTGACATCACATGAGAGACGCCAATCTGGCATTGATATTTGACATCACAGCAGTGAGGCGAATCTGGCATTGATATTTGACATCATAATAGAGAGGAGAATCTGGCATTGATATTTGACATCACAATAGAGAAGCGAATCTCGCTTTGATATGTGACATCACAGCAGTGAGGCGAATCTGGCATTGATATTTGACATCACAATAGAGAGGCGAATCTGGCATTGATATTTGTCATCACAGCAGTGAGGCGAATCTGGCATTGATATGTGACATCACATCAGAGACGCGAATCTGGCATTGATATTTGACATCATAATAGAGAGGAGAATCTGGCATTGATATTTGACATCACAATAGAGAAGCGAATCTCGCTTTGATATGTGACATAACAGTAAAGAGGTGAATCTGGCATTGATATTTGACATCACAATAGAGAGGCGAATCTGGCATTGATATTTGACATCACAGCAGTGAGGCGAACCTGGCATTGATATTTGACCTGACAATAGAGAGGCGAAACTGGCATTGATATTTGTCATCACAGCAGTGAGGCGAATCTGGCATTCCTATTTGACATCACAGCAGTGAGGCGAATCTGGCATTGATATTTGACATGACAATAGAGAGGCAAAACTGGCATTGATATTTGACATCACAGCAGAGACGAGAGTCCGGTATTGATATTTGACATCACATGAGAGACGCCAATCTGGCATTGATATTTGACATCACAGCAGTGAGGCGAATCTGGCATTGATATGTGACATCACATCAGAGACGCGAATCTGGCATTGATATTTGACATCACATCAGAGACGCGAATCTGGCATTGATATTTGACATCACATCGGAGACGCGAATCTGGCATTGATATTTGACATCACAGCAGAGAGACGAATCTGGCATTGATATTTGACATAACAATACAGAGGCGGATCTGGCATTGATATTTGACATCACATGAGAGACGCGAATCTGGCATTGAAATTTGACATCACAATAGACAGACGAATCTCACACTGATATGTGACATCAAAACAGAGAGGCGAATGTGGCATTGATATTTGACATCACAGCAGTGAGGCGAATCTGTCATTGCTATTTGACACCACAGCAGTGAGGCGAATCTGGCATTGATATTTGACATGACAATAGAGAGGCAAAACTGGCATTGATAATTGACATCATAATAGAGAGGAGAATCTGGCATTGATATTTGACATCACATTAGAGAAGCGAATCTCGCTATGCTATGTGACATCACAGTAAAGAGGTGAATCTGGCATTGATATTTGACATCACAATAGAGAGGCGAATCTGGCTTTGATATTTGACATCACAATATAGAGGTGAATCTGGCATTGATATTTGACATCACAATAGAGAGGCGAATCTGGCATTGATATTTGACATCAGAACATAGAGGCGAATTTGGTATTGATATTTGACATCATAGCAGTGAGGCGAATCTGGCATTGATATTTGACCTGACAATAGAGAGGCGAAACTGGCATTGATATTTGTCATCACAGCAGTGAGGCGAATCTGGCATTGATATTTGACTTAACAATTGAGAGGTAACTCTGGCATTGATATGTGACATCACAGCAGAGAGACGAATCTGGCATTGATATTTGACATAACAATACAGAGGCGGATCTGGCATTGATATTTGACATCACATCAGAGACGCGAATCTGGCATTGAGATTTGGCATCATCATAGTGAGGAGAATCTGGCATTGATATTTGACATCACAGCAGTGACGAGAGTCCGGTATTTATATTTGACATCACATGAGAGACGCCAATCTGGCATTGATATTTGACATCACAGCAGTGAGGCGAATCTGGCATTGATATTTGACATCATAATAGAGAGGAGAATCTGGCATTGATATTTGACATCACAATAGAGAAGCGAATCTCGCTTTGATATGTGACATAACAGTAAAGAGGTGAATCTGGCATTGATATTTGACATCACAATAGAGAGGCGAATCTGGCATTGATATTTGACATCACAGCAGTGAGGCGAACCTGGCATTGATATTTGACCTGACAATAGAGAGGCGAAACTGGCATTGATATTTGTCATCACAGCAGTGAGGCGAATCTGGCATTCCTATTTGACATCACAGCAGTGAGGCGAACCTGGCATTGATATTTGACATGACAATAGAGAGGCAAAACTGGCATTGATATTTGACATCATAATAGACAGGAGAATATGGCATTGATATTTGACATCACAGCAGAGACGAGAGTCCGGTATTGATATTTGACATCACATGAGAGACGCCAATCTGGCATTGATATTTGACATCACAGCAGTGAGGCGAATCTGGCATTGATCTTTTGGCATCATAATAGAGACGAGTATCTGGCATTGATATGTGACATCACAACAAACAGGCAAATCTCGTATTGATATGTGACATCACGATAGAAAGGCGAATCTGTTATTGATATTTGACATCACAACAGAGAGGCGAATCTGGCATTGATATTTGACATCACAACAGAGAGGCGAATATGGCATTGATATTTGACATCACAATAGAGAGGTGAATCTGGTATACATATTTGACATTACAATAGAGAGTTGATTCTGGCATTGATATTTAACTTAACAACATAGAGGTGAATTTGACATTGTTATTTGACTTCACAATAGAGAGGTGAATCTGGCATTGATATTTGACATCACAACAGAGAGGCGAATATGGCATTGATATTTTACATCACAATAGTGAGTTGAATCTGGCATTGATATTTGACTTAACAATAGAGAGTTGAATCTGGCATTGATGTTTAACATCACAGCAGAGAGGCGAGTCCGGTATTGATATTTGACATCACATGAGAGACGCCAATCTGACATTGATATTTGACATCACAGCAGTGAGGCGAATCTGGCATTGATATTTGACATCATAATAGAGAGGCGAATCTCGCTTTGATATGTGACATCACAACAGAGAGGCGAATCTGGCATTGATATTTGACATCACAGCAGTGAGGCGAATGTGGCATTGATCTTTTGGCATCATAATAGAGACGAGTATCTGGCATTGATATGTGACATCACAACAAACAGGCAAATCTCGTATTGATATGTGACATCACGATAGAAAGGCGAATCTGGTATTGATAATTGACATCACAGCAGAGATGCGAGTATGATATTGATTTATGACATCACAGCTGAGAGAAGAATCTGGCATTGATTTTTGACAAAACAATAGAGGGATGAATCTGGCATTGATATTTGACTTAACAATAGAGAGTTGAATCTGGCATTGATGTTTAACATCACAGCAGAGAGGCGAGTCTGACATTGCTATTTGACATCACAATAGAGAGGAGAATCTGGCATTGACATTTGACATCACAGCTGAGAGACAATTCTGGCATTGATATTTGACATCACAATAGAGAGACGAATCTTGCATTCATATTTGACATCACAATAGAGAGGCGAATCTCGCATTGATATTTGACTTAACAATAGAGACTCGAATCTGGCATTGATTTTTGACTTAACAATTGAGAGGTGAATCTGGCATTGATATTTGACTTAACAATACAGAGTCGAATCTGGCATTGATTTTTGACTTAACAACAGAGAGGTGAATCTCGCATTAATATTTGACTTAATAAGAGAGAGTTGAATCTGGCATTGATATTTGACTTAACAATAGAGAGGCGAATCTGGCATTGATATTTGACATCACAATAGAAAGGCGAATCTGGCATTGATATGTAACATCACAATAGAGATGTGAATCTTGCATTGATATTTGACATCAAAGTAGAGAGGAGAATCTGGCATTGATATGTGACATCACAATAGATACGAGAAACTGGCATTGATATGTGACATCACAATAGAGAGGCGAATCTGGCATTGATATTTGACATCACCACAGAGAGGCGAATCTGGCATTGATATGTGACATCAAATCAGAGACGTGAATCTGGCATTGATATGAGACATCACAATAGAGATGTGAATCTTGCATTGATATTTGACATCATAATAGAGAGTCGAATCTGGCACTGATATTTGAAATCACAATAGTGAGGTGAATCTGGTATCTATATTTGACATCACAGCAGAGAGGGGAATCTGGAATTGATATGTGACATCACAATAGAGAGGCAAATTTGGAAGTGATATTTGACATCCACATTGTTATGTTAAATATCAATGCCAGATTCGCCTCTCTGTTGTGATTTCAAATATCAATTCCAGATTCGCCTCTCTTTTGTGAAAACAAATATCAATGCCAGATTCTCCTCTCTATTGTGAAGTAAAATGTCAATGTCAGATTCGCCTCTCTTTTGTGATGTCAAATATCAATGCCAGATTCGCCTCTCTGTTGTGATGTCACATATCAATGCGTGATTCGCCTCTCTTTTGTGATGTCACATATCAATACCAGATTCGCCTCTCTATTGTTATGTCACATATCAATGCGTGATTCGCCTCTCTGTTGTGTTGTCAAATATCAATGCCAGATTCGCCTCTCTGTTGTAATGTCACATATCAATGCGTGATTCGCCTCTCTGCTGTGATGTCAAATATCAATTCCAGATTCGCCTCTCTGTTGTGATGTCAAATATAAATGCGTGATTCCCCTCTCTATTGTGATGTTGTCAAAAGAAAATTGTACTTAGCAGTCAGTATAAGCTTTTAATGATATAAGTCTACATATGATAGAATACTGTATGATAACCTTTTGATGACTTTGACTGTTGTCAACTACAAGACCTGTTTCTGTTTTATAAATTCTTTCTCACAGCGATAAAAGCTGAACAAGCAGGAAGAGGAGAGCTGAACACTTTTATCTGCGCTCCCTAACAAGAAGAGGGGCCGCGTCCTTCTGAATCTCACAACACACACACATACACCTGAACCTCTCTTATCTTCACTCCCTACGCACTAACGTTCCTCTGCCTATGAATAGACGTATTCACTGTTGTATTACTTTTGTATATAAATAAAGACCAGAGCGGTAACAGAGCGCTGATCACAGGGCCCCCACTCTGATGTGAGCGTTCTGTGACCGCCATTGCAAGTAAAGACTTGCAGTGTGTGTATCTCTTCACTCTTAGACTCTCAGCTGAAGAAGTGTCTTTAGAATAAATCTCTTCAGATGTCACATATCAATGTGTGATTCGCCTCTCTGTTGTGATGTCACATATCAATGCCAGATTCGCCTCTCTATTGTGATGTCAAATATCAATGCCAGATTCGCCTCTCCATTGTGAAGTCACATATCAATGCCAAATTCGCCTCTCCATTGTGATGTCACATATCAATGCCAGATTCGCCTCTCCTTTGTGATGTCACATATCAATGCCAAATTCGCCTCTCTATTGTGATGTCACATACCAATGCCAGATTCGCCTCTCTATTGTGATGTCACATATCGATGCCACATTCGCCTCTCCATTGTGAAATCACATATCAATGCCAGATTCGCCTCTCCATTGTGATGTCACATATCAATGCCAGATTCGTGTCTCTGATGTGATGTCACTGATCAATACCAGACTCACGTCTCTGCTGTGATGTCAATTATCAATACCAGATTTGCCTCTCTATTGTCATGTCACATATCAATGCCAGATTCGACTCTCTATTGTGATGTCAAATATCAATGCCAGATTCGCCTCTCTACTGTGTTGTTAAATATCAATGCCAGATTCGCCTCTGTTGTGATGTCAGATATCAATGCCAAAATCGCCTCTCTATTGTGATGTCACATATCAATGCCAGAATTGCCTCTCTATTGTGATGTCACATATCAATGGGAGATTCGCCTCTCTATTGTGATGTCACATATCAATGCCAGGTTCGCGTTTCTATTGTGTTGTCAAATATCAATGCCAGATTCGCCTCTCTTTTGTAATGTCAAATATCAATGCCAGAATCGCCTCTCTATTGTGATGTCACATATCATTTCCAGAATCACCTCTCTATTGTGATGTCACATATCAATGCCATATTCGCCTCTCTGTTGTGATGTCAAATGTCAATGCCAGATTCGCCTCTCTGTTGTGATGTCACATATCAATGGGATAAGCGCCTCTCTATTGTGATGTCACATATCAATGCCATATTCGCCTCTCTATTGTTTGAAATGCCCCTAATGATCGGCCCAAAGCAAGAACCAGTTTACCGCGCGTACAAAATAAGGGACTTGGAAGCGCTGGTTAAACAGCTTCCACCCATAACAGAGGGAGGAGCAGCTTGGTTGAGGAAGTTAAGAACCTTAACAGAAGGGGAGGAGCTAGCCATTGGAGACTTCCGGGCGATAGCAGGAAGATGTATGCTAGGCAGAGGATTAGCAGACGTAGAGGAAATTGCTAACACCACAGCCTACCCAATTGACATGCCATATAACACGGTGGAAGACAAGCTAGCTGACGCAGTCCGTGAGAAATATATGATACCAAATTTAGGGTCCATACCAAAGATTTCCTGGGACCCCAAATACACCCCCAGATAATTTCTGGAGAGAGCTAAGCAAGCAAGCAAGCAATTTAAGGAACAATGGATGTCACAAACTGGCATACATCCAGGCCAGGAAGGAGAGCACAGAGCGTGGTTTCACGCAGCGGTGCTGAAGGGGCTTCCGGACAAAGTAACAACCGATTTAGAAAAGAACCCAGATTTTACAGTGGCAGACTCTACCCAGTGGGAGAGACACGTGGTCCATCGGCTCCAGTTGGAAGAGGACGAGGCGAACAAACAACTAGAAGACGCACAGGCGTAACTGTTGAAGTTACAGCTGAATGAAGCCTGTGAGAAGCATAATTCTAAGAAAAAAGAGCGGAAAGAGGCCAACAAAACTATGATGATTGTAAAGCCCAAAGCTGATCCCGTGCCTTACTGGCCAGATCTTGATCCTAACCTTTATGACTCTGCCACTTACAGACCCAGCTCTGATCAAGCTGGGCAAACAAACTTTGAAGCACCGATATGTGGTCTCCCCACAAGTGCCTGTGAATCTGATGGGCAGAGACTTACTCATCAAACTGGGAGCCACTATCATGTGTTCTGATGGATTAACTGTGACTCTGCCAGGAGGAACGCCTCTCCCATGCCTGGAAACAAACTCAAAGAATCAGTACTTGATGCAAGACTGTGAACAACCCATAGCTGACATTTACTGGGGGCGCCTGGTAAAAGAAGGCATTCTGAGACAATACCAATAATGGAAACCCTGGATCATGAGCCTTGCGGTTTATTCCCTGCCTCGCGATCCCTACCACGTCACTCTTTTCTACGATGATTTCTACGATGATGTATACCGGGAAGGTCATCAGGCAAAGGAACTGGGATCAATGGTCAAGCGGGCGCTGGATAACATTTGGTGGCAAAGCACCCAAATTCCAAATGTCTGGTATACACCAAAATGTAAAACGTACCGTATCACTTGTTTTGTCCAACGACGCAGTGATACTAGAACATCAACAAATATCGAGAACACATGGCAGGGAGAGAACGGATCACCCAGACGCAGTGGCGGAACTTTCGTAATTGGCTGACACTCTGTGGTCTACTGGACCCACAGATGTCGGCCTAGCCAATTGTTCGCCTGTTCTGTTCCAGCTCAAGTCAGAAACACCAATTTCACGACCACAGTATAAGCACAAACCTGAAGCAGAGGAAGGGATTGCTGAGACGATTGAAGGGCTGCTGAAAGTAGGAGTGCTTGAGCCCTAGCAATCCTTTTGGAACACACCAATTTTGCCGGTGGAGAAACATGGGACAGGGAAGTACCGAATGGCGCATGACCTCAGGGCCATTAACGCCATATTACGTACTGACACTGTGCCCGTACCTAACCCGTACACAGCTCTAACAGCCATTACATGGGACCAAAAGTGGTTCACATGCATTGACCTTGCTAACGCATTCTTCTGTCTCCCCTTACACGACTCACTCAGAGACATTTTCTCATTCACATACAGAGGTCGCCAGTATAGATACACACGTCTGCCACAAGGCTTTGCACTCTCCCCTGGCATTTTCAATCAGGTGCTCAAAGAGGCCCTGTCACGTTGTCAGTTGCCTGAGGGGTGTACACTGATACAGTATGTCAGGGGTGGGCAGGGGTGGCCCCGAGGGCCGGTGTCAGCCATTGGTGTGTGTAGATGCTCTGACCAGCTGGCCAGAAGCATGGGCTACTAAAAGGGAGGATGCTAAAAGTGTGATTAATCAATCATTATATTCCCAGGCACGGGTTTCCCAAGCGCATTAGATCAGACAATGGGACCCACTTTAAGAACCAAGACCTGGCGGAGGTGGAGAGGATGTTGGGAGTAAAACACAGGTTTGGGACAGTGTACCATCCTCAATCTCAAGGGAAAGTAGAGAGAATGAACTTAAACTTGAAAAACAAGTTGTCTAAAATTTGTGCACAGACGGGGCTAAATTGGGTTTCAGCCCTGCCAATTGCTCTAATGACTATAAGATGTTCTGTTAACCAATCCACAGGTTTCACACCCTACGAGCTGCAGACGGGAAGGCAGTTCAGAGCACCCTGGACAGCGGTCCCGGCGGAACCGAGTATCAAAAGTAACAGGTCTCATGTAGAATATTGGAATGAATTAAAAGCTCTTGTTTCGAGTTTCACAAAACAGGTTACGCCTGGAGTACACACTGTGGACAGGGCGACCCCTGAGGCAAAACCGGTGTGGCTGAAGGTCATCAAACGCAAGTGGAAAGAGCCCCGCTGGACCGGTCCGTACGAGGTGACTGCCCGGATGGCTACAGCAGTTCAACTGAAAGGAAAAGGCGACACCTGGTTCCACTGGTCGCAGTGTGCACTAGCAGACGAGAGCTTGGTGGAGGAAAACTTGTCTCCACCCAACACAGGTGTCAACGAAATACAGAGGCATAATAAATCCTCTCACCTGTGCAACGGGCCGACCAGCAGTCTACCTGGGAGGCTGAAGAAAGAAGAGGGGTATCGCAGAAAGTCGCCGCACCAGCGAAAAGGAGTGGTAACAAATCAGTAACTCCAGAAAGGGGAGAAATTTCTAGCCAAAGTGCAAAAGAACACACAACACAATGCAAACACACGAATCAGAGATACGTAATGAGAAAAAACTTATTAAAATGTTCCTTACAACCACATGTTTATTATATGCAATAATATTGATCATGGCTGTGTGTTTTATTGTCTATATTTTGCAGAGCACCCAAGGCCACTTGTCCGAACACGGAGGCCAGTCCAGCACAGCACTTCCTGAGACATTAATTGCCGAAATGGGACCGTTGAGAAGACCAAAGCGCGAGGTGTCAGGTAAAGGGGATGAGTGCCTTAGCACATATAATGGCATAGAACTGGACTACGTTAAAGGGTCCACAAGCTCATTCACGTTTGACTTGTGTGAGGTCATTGAGTGTAAAGGGGCTAGTAGCAGCTGGAGGGGATATGATGTGTGGGTCTGTAATCACCCAATGATATGCACCAGGAGAGGGAGCCCTTATTCCAGTCCAGGGATCCATCGTTCAGGGGGAGTATATACAGCAGGGCAATGGTGTTCCTGGGATAACGTGGTAAGTTGGACAGGAGTAGGGTGGCAGCCTGAAGGGTTTAGCCAAGTTAAGTGGGAAGGATTTCGAAGAAGTGTTGCGGCAGGCCATATCCACAATAGGGAAGACCATCGAAGCTGCTGAGACAGCTGAGATAAACCCTGAAAATGATACTGCTGACCAGACTTGCCCTGTGGTAGGATCCACACAACTTGGAGCCTCACCTTCAGTCTTAACTGAACTGCCTCACCCTCCTGAACCCATTCAGGGCACATTCCAACGCCCCATGAGACCAAACTTGACACCTCAAATATTGAGCCCAACTGACCTCAACCCACCAGAGGTTCAGAAAATAGTAGTTGAGCATGTTGTCAAGAGTGTTGAGAAGACATCACATGCTCACTCTACATTAAGACTCAGAGCTTTCTCTGGCAAGATGCCCAGACCTTACAGCGAAGCTGACTATGAAACATGGCGTTCTCATGTTGACTTGTTGATGGAAGATGCTTCTTTGTCTGAGTTGGAAAAAACTCGTAAGATACTTGAAAGTCTCCTTGCTCCCGCTTCTGATGTCATCCGCCCTCTTGGGCCAGAAGCCACTCCTGCAGACTACCTTAAACTTCTGGATTCAGCTTTTAGCACCGTCGAAGATGGTGAGGAACTGTTTGTACGCTTCATGAACACCCTCCAAGATCACGGTGAAAAGCCCTCTGCTTATCTGCTTCTTTTGCAGGTGGCAGTCAATCACACTGACAGGGGATTTCTTTAAATCACCTTGCCGTTCTTCAGCTAAGACATGTGAGTTAGAAAACACAAACACTGCAGTTCTTTCACTTGCGAGGACGGTCACAGAGCGCTCGCACAAGAGACACTCATGGACTCGCGCTTTGTCACCGTCTGCGTTCTTTATTTATACAAGATTGTTCTGTGTGTGTGTGTGTGTTACCAAGATAACAACGTCACTCAGAGCAGCGGGTTTTTCCCTTTTCTACATCTGTGTGTTCTTGTAAAAAGAGCTGAGGTTTCACTTCTCTACATCTAAATGTTCTCTGAAAACAGGAAGCGGTTATTTGCTGAATGGGTTCATCACACAAGTTACTAGGTGAAAAGTCATGTAGACATATGGTTTGCTTAGTGATACATAAAAGAATACATTTCATGTAGCTGATAACACTATATAAAAACAATTTTCCTTTGACATTCCCTGCTGTTTATCAGAACAATGAAATGTATCAATAAGTAACTACTTGTCTTTCACATTTTCAGTTACTACATCATTATTTGCACTTCATCTTCATCTAACATATAGGAAAAGAAGTCTTCATGATCTTCATTGATTTCAGTACATCTGCGTATGCTGTGAATGATTAACTTGTCATCTGTGAAATTACAGCTTTTAAACAAGGAATAACTCAAATAAAGAAAACAAAATTAAACCAGGAAAACTCCAACGCCAATCAACCGTCTCTATAGCATCTGAAGTCATGTTTAAAGAATGTACATTATCTGGTATTTAGGTGCAGCATGTGGTGTTGAATAAGACGCACAATCCTCCTTTCTCAGCCAGGATCATGTGCAGTGCTACACGATGTTGCATTACAGCAATTCTGAGAGCGTCTATTTCTTGGTTTTGTCCCTCGTTGACCTTTCAGGATGCTTTGAGAAACAAGCCGAATCTATAGTCCAGTATCTCACTTCTGAGAGGACGTTTTTCCAACTCCTGCCCACAGGAAGAGTGAGTTGAGTACCTTTTGTCCAGTTGTCCAGATTTTGAATTCTTCAGGTACGTCGGTTTCCCAGATTGAGTCATGTGGTCTGGCTGTTGAAGTTGAGCGTTTCTTCCTGGATGAGGATGAGGATGTTGTTGTTGTTGTTGTGCACTTTACAAAAGTCATTCTGAAGGTGTGATCGGAGATCAGAATTAGTGCACATGTTCCAGGGTGTTTCCCATAAATGGTTGTGTTTAATATGCTCGACATGTGCGAGCAGACGTAACAGTCTTTCTCTGTGATCGTCCATCTTCTCTGTCTGCCTCGTGGCTCAGCTGCTGTTGGCATCAGCTGGGGTCCTGTAAGGGTGAGCTTTGTAGTCAAGGTAACCAGGAGGGTTCCCCTTCACACCTACACCTGGGTGCCTAAAGTTGAGCGGATAGAGATTGGAGTGTGGGCTTACCCGACGGGGGCCCAAGAATGCACTTACCACCCTCACCCCCGAAACAACCAAGCGTAGGCGCTTCCTCCTTGGTGTCGGGGCTTCCCGGGACCTCAGCCTTTTTGCATTGGCTCTGATGTATCCAGGAGGGTCTCTCTGCAGTTTTACAGGCTGTGGGTGTTGTCAATAACACTTTGTATTGGCCCTCCAAATGGGGTAAACTCCAATTTTTCCTCTGGAGCACCCCTTTCGCCTGGTTTCAACCTGCAAGAGACTGGAGAAGAGTCTTACGGCAGTTTATTGTTCAAAACAATATCCTTATTTTCTAGTAGTTTTGCCATCCATTCTGCCAGAGTTGTTTCTCTGACAGATTTGTCTAAAGGTTCACTTTTTGCAACTGAGATTGCATCTGCGTTCTGTGCAGGGACTTGCAAGGTTTTCCTTCACAAGTCATCAGATCATTTTCTAGTTGTGCTCCACACTTTAACCATTTCTTCTGTTCTGTAGTTGGTGTGGCTTTTTGTTCATCTTTAAGTACATCAAGTGGTATTTGCATAGAGGACGCAGACATTAATGTGTCTACAGTTTGCTGTGCGGCTAACTTAGCTGCTTGATCTGCAAAGTTATTGCCTTTAGATATTTCTGATTTATCTTTCTGATGTGCAGCAAAGTGATGTACTGCTAAAAAAAACATATTGACTGTCAGTATATATATTTATGTCTTGGCCTGCGTGCAATTTACATGCACGTATGACTGCTGTGAGTTCTGCACTCTGAGCAGAGTGGGAGGATGTTAGCGGTTTCGCTTCTAAAACTCTGTTTGCTGTAGTTACTGCATAGCCGACGCAGTTTCATCCTAGGCTATTTTTAGACGCTGAGCCGTCTACAAAAATGTCGGTGAAACCAGCTTGTGGGTACTGTGAATGTCAACACGTGGCTTTGTCTCCTCATCTAATTTTTTCATACAGCAGTGTGGATGACCTTCTTCGGGTGAGGCCAAAAGTGTGCTCGGGTTCAACTGACCGCACTTCTCGATTCTAATGTGTGATTGTGACAATAAGATTCCAACATATGAGAGCTGTCTTGCATGTATCAGGTAAGAGAAATTGGCTTAGATTAAAATTGAAGTCACCGCGTGTGGTACTCTAATAATCAAAGTGTGCTCTAAAACAATGTCAGGCAATGCTAAACTATATTCATTTGTAATACTAGTTTCAAGTTACTGAATGCTTCTTCTGTTTCATTTCTTTGTAGATGCAACACTACATTTTTACTTAAGGCATTTTAGGCAATTCCTATTTTTCAAAGAATTCATACATCTCACACATCTTACATATTTCAAACTTTTAAGCTAGGATTAAAAACTTTGCATTACTTACAGCTCATAGCTCACAGCTCTAAAACTAGACATTAGTAAATCATATGCCTAATCATTATGTGTCATTGTGATCCACAAGTATGATCACAAATTTGTTTTTCAAACCAACAAAACAAACAAACAAAAACAAAAATCAAATTGCCGATGGCGTGAACGCTTTACGCACATGAGTCAGGACACAAAAAGAAAAAAAGAAAAAGCTGCTCTCAGAAACAAAGCAGAAGTGTGAGGAAAAAAACTGAGCTCACAGACAGCTGCATGTGTGAGCTTTAATATGCAGCTTCTGCTCTAAAAGACAAATAACAATAAAAAATGTGTAACTTGCTCATCAGCTTGGTAGTGCCCACATATTTAATTCAGCTTCTCAAACCTGTAGCTTTAGCTGTTGTATACAGGGTTTGGCTTAGTAGTTGTTAGTATAGGTGTGCTCTATATCTCAACAATTTCTCATCTAGGATGACAGGTTATCAATCAGGTCAAGTGTCTCTATGCACCTGATTACTTTAGGTATTTTCCTTATTTTCTTCATTTCATATATCATTGTACTGAGTTTGAGCAAACCTTAAGCTTGAATCAGACTACTTTTAACAATTATCCACCTCACATCATAACTGACTGAGGTGCCTCTTCTTATTAATAGTATGTCATTATTAATGTTATTATTGTTTTTTTTATAACAGCAGTAGCATATTACAATATTTTATTAGTACATTACAATATTTTATCAGTATATTACAATATACCAATATACTACTAATATACAATAGTTTATTATTTTATATTTTATTATGTATCCATCAGGGGCTGGGGGTGATCTGCAGCTTCACCCCCTCCCAAGCTGGAGACATTTACCTTTTCACACACTTTCCTTGGCTGAACAATGACACAGCCTTAATATACCTTATGCATCTCTCTATTTTATTTAATATTTTTCGTGTGAATTATCTGTTTTCATTCATGCTATTCATTCTGGGCATGGTTGTCTACCCAATTTTGTTTCATTTGTTAATACCAATCTACAGGTTGTTTTCCTTCCTATTATTAGTTTGAATACAGTAGAGATAAGCTCTAATTTAATTTAACCTTTTTTTTTATTCCACTTCATTCCTCTTGTATTTATATGTATTCAGTTGGGTCTGTATCCAGCCCTTTTTTAAACTTTGATCTCTAATCTTTTACTTGATGATGGATTATTGTGTTCTTCCTAGTCTGAACTGCTTCTTTGTTTCTTACAGTCACCTACAAAATGTGTCTCTTTTTCACACCTCCAGCATGCAGTCTTAAAGCCACTTTTTGGTGTGTGTATAGGCCTACCTATACCTCTTGCTGTTCCACTATGCATTCCTCTGTCTTTCTTTTGGACTAGTCCTACTCTGGTTTGTTGTTTTTCTAACATTTCTCATCAGGTGTTAATTTTGCTTGTTTATTCTCCATTCTCAAGGATTTTGCTGGGCCGTCACTGGCACGCTTGACTTCAGGGTGGTGGCTGACACGCCCTTCTACTCCGCGCACGGAGCGGTGTCAGTTTTATGAGGCGGAACTCAACCTTTCCCTTTTGTCGCCAGTACGTGAGCCTCAGCAAAGAAAACAATAAAAAAAAGAAAAAACAATGGAAGTAGTTCAGCAGCGTATTGTGCTGTAAAATCAACTTACTTCCAGAACACATATACATACACACAGATAGACATTTGCGCGCTAATTTGTCACGAAGTATTTCACGGTCACTTCTAAAACCACTCTAAACACATTTCCTTGTGGTGAACTTAAACCTTATTTGTCACGAGGTATTTGACGGCTACCTCTAGAACCAATCTAAACTTAGTTCCTTCCGGCGAACTCAACCTATTTCACGTGTTTCACGAAGTAATTGCGGCTACTTCTAACCTATTGTACGCGTATCACGAAGTAATTCCGGCTACAACAAACCTATTTTGCGCATTTCACGAAGTAATTCCGGCTACAACAAACCTATTTTGCGCATTTCACGAAGTAATTCCGGCTCCAACAAACCTATTTTGCGCATTCTTCTAAACCCTTCCGGCGGTTTAAAACCAACAGTGTTTTCTCACCCTCAGTCGTCTTTTGCTGGTTGTCAGGTCATCTGGCTGGATCCCAACGTCGTGGACCAGAACTATTACACCAGCCTGGACCTGAATTTTTCTTACGTCCCAGGTCTTTCACCTCTACCTGGAGAGGGCTGTCGACAGACTTCGGTGCTGGCTTTTCACGGCGTCAGATTACAGCAGTCAGACCTTGCATTGGAGTCACAGAAACATGTCTGTTGTTTCCATCTCTAGGACCAATTTAAATGACAGGGGATTTCTTTAAATCACCTTGCCGTTCTTCAGCTAAGACATCTGAGTTAGAAAACACAAACACTGCAGTTCTTTCACTCGCGAGGACGGTCACAGAGCGCTCGCACAGGAGACACTCATGGACTCGCGCTTTGTCACCGTCTGCATTCTTTATGTATACAAGATTGTTCTGTGCGTGTGTGTGTGTTACAAAGATAACAACGTCACTCAGAGCAGCGGGTTTTTCCCTTTTCTACATCTGCGTGTTCTTGTAAAAAGAGCTGAGGTTTCACTTCTCTACATCTAAATGTTCTCTGAATACAGGAAGCGGTTATTTGCTGAATGGGTTCATCACACAAGTTACTAGGTGAAAAGTCATGTAGACATATGGTTTGCTTAGTGATACATAAAAGAATACATTTCATGTAGCTGATAACACTATATAAAAACAATTTTCCTTTGACACACACCGTGCGCAGAGGTGGGCTTGAACCACATGAAGTAAATAAGCAGCTTCTTAACCAGTTTTTTTTTTTTTCTTTTTTTTTTTCTTTTTTAAACCTGTCCCATTTGGTTCTTTTGCCATCAGAATTGTTGTCTAAAGGCGAAGAAAGATGCCCAACGGATTTACTTTACCAAATGGACCATCCCAGCCTTGCCGTAATGGTCCATTTGATTTACCTTTTATTGTTTATTTTATTTTATTTTTTTTACTTGCTAGATACGGGACAGGGGAAAAGAAAAGGGAGAAAGAAAGAGGGGGGAAAAAACAAAACAAAACAAAACAAATACAAAAAAAACCCCGGAGAAGAGGGACGGTGATAAAGGGCAAAAAACAAAAACCAACAAAATAAGCAGACAAAAAATACATATATCGATCACCTGGATCACCTGTTGAGAAAGAAAAAAGAAAACAAGCAGAAGAAAACGAGAGTAATAGAATAAACAACATCACAATGATATATGGGAATATAACACTAAATACCTAATATTAAACATTATTGTGCAGCACGTAAGATCGATAGCGCACAGTGTGCTTTGAGGTAGGAGCCAAAAAGGGTGTAGTTTGTGTGTGTGATCACCTGTGTGTACACCTGTGAGCATGAGCGCGCTTGTATTTAAAAGGTTCCTTAATATAATGATCTGCTAGAGGGTGTGGGGGGCCACAGTCCCATCCTCCAGGGCATGAAGCAGGTATGGAGGAGATCAAAACTCCAGACAACCAGAGGCCCCCAGAACACAAGAGACCAAGGAAGACCAACAGAGGGGCAGCCGCGCCACTGTCCCAGAAAGAGCTGAGGAGAGTCCCAGATGAGGGATCACTCAGCAGCCGCGGAGTAGAAGCCAGGGGGGGTTGCAGTGACGTGCCCGTGAGCTCCACCGGCAGCCAGCTGTGCCTGAGTGACCGAGCCCCAGGCCGAGAGGCCGAGGGCACCCCACCCCCGAAGTGGCCCGAGCGAGCCCCAGGTTCCAGGCCCCGATAAGCAGCCACCAAGGAGTGAGCCGGTGTGTACCCGGACGCCCACCCCCGGACACAAAGAACCACCAACGCATCGATGTCTGAGGGCGTCTGCCACCGGCAGGGGAAGTGGTGGGGGGAGATAGGCCTCCAAACCTTGGAGGGCCTGAGATGTCCCCAGAGAGGTGGCGTCTGATACTCAACCTGACATATAGACACAGACATACAGGCACACTCAAATACAAACATCCATTCCCACCCTCATGCTCTCATAGGCAATTACTCCACACTCAACCAACGTGGAGACAAACATAAAGAGACGCTGTACACACAATCACACTCCCCAAGCGTACTCTAAGAACCGGGTCTAGGTACCCTTGCCCCTGGAGGGGGAAACTGCACCCAGACCCAGGTGGTGTTACCCTTTTCCCTGCAGTGGGGAGAAGCAGACTGCCCCGACTCCGCAGCAGCAGGGAGGCCCCACACACCAGACCCCAGTCGGACGGCCAACTCCTCCTCCTAGCCCCCCCGCTCCAGCAGGCCGCAGAGACCGGGGGTGTGAGAAGACTCCAAACCTCCCTCTACCCGCTCATATGTAGTGTTGATGTATATGTGTTCTAAGGTGCAATTAAAACCCAGGAGGGCATGGAGCTACCTGCCAGAGAGCAGCAGGTAAGCGCATAGCCCCTCCTGATAGCCCTCAATGTCTACGTGTATTTAAAATTGAGAGGTGGGCAACGACGCCAAGGGTGAGGTGTACACCCTGATGGTAATTTGGAGTCCGTGTTGTGAGCCCACCCCCAAGATCCTCTATGTATGTGTTATGAGAGTGTGAGTAATGTGAATGTCTAAGTTGTGAGATAAAATTGAGGCAGAGGCAGCCAGAAGGGGACAGAGGGGGGGGATGCCTCCTCTGCACCCTGGTGACACACCCCTACCCCAAGGCCCTGCATGTGTGGGTGATTGTGGTGGAGCGGGAAGAGGGAGGCAGCTGGAGATGGGGAGGGAAAAACGGGAGGGGCAAGTGACCCCTCCCTGGGGCCAGCTCCCCCGCTGACCCCAGTAGGCACCCCCATGCTCTGCAACCCGCCAGGGAAAGGGGGTCCAGGCCCATCCGGACCAGGGCCCAGTGCAGCAGCGCCGCCCGGCCCCACAGAGCCCGGGACAGCCCACCCGACCCCCCTACAGAGAAAACTGCACCCACCCCATCATCCACTCATCTTCCAGACTACACAAGACAATAGACGCCCAGGCTGAGATCTTCCTCCACCTCTCCTATATCTCCCCCTCCTCCAGAGAGAATTCCTGAGGAGAGGAAAGCTCATGCAAGATGTGACAACCTCCCCCACCAGTTGAAGAGTCCCCCAGGTGGCTCGATGCACTGGCGGCGCCCTGCGCCAGGACTGGGCCCCCATATACCCACCCGCCCACAACCCCAGCAACACACCAACCAGGACCCGAGCCCCCGAGGCCCGGCCAGGGCCCCAGCCCAGAGACGGAGCGCCCCCAGAACCTCACGCCCGTCCCGGACCCACCCAGGGGCAGCCAGGCTACCAGGTCAGTAACCCACGTCCGTCAGCACAGACCCTCCCCTAGCCCCGCTGCACGCAGCCACGAGGAAACCGTCACCTAAGAGCCAACAGAGCCCTTAATTGGCCATGACCGCTACCCCGGGTTGAGCCCCCCAAGGAAGATGCTCCTGGGGAACCCCCCGACGCCCTAAGCCTGTCCCTACCCCCACACCAATCACAACAGTGAAGGTGGGACCAAACTATGACCCCCCACCCCCACTAGGTGATGGAGCTGATGAAAGGAGCCCAGAGCAATTGATCTGATGTGGTGGCAGAGGCTGTATCAAGACTAATGTAATCTAATAGATAATTTCTATACTGGTTAGAATTAAGATTAATTTTATTTTTCCAGTTCATGAGGACTGTTTTCTTGGCTATGCATAGGGCAGTGAAAACCATGTGGGCTATATTCTTTTCTGAAGTGACATTATCTAAGCTGCCCAACAAACACACTAAAGGAGAATTTGGAATGTTACATTTCAGACACTTCGATAAGTCTTCACATAACTCACGCCAAAACTTCTGAACTGGTGGACAGAACCAAAGAGCGTGGATATAATTGTCCGGTGAATTGGTTTGGCAGTGTGAGGAGTTGTTGGTAGACGTAAAGCCCATCTTGAACATCCGATGACCTGTATAGTGCACTCTATGTAGTATTTTGTATTGAATTAATTGAAGACTGGGATTTCTAATTAGATGAAAGGTTTTTAAGCAAATCTGAGACCAGAAGTTTTGGTCTAAGTTAACTGATAAATCCGCTTCCCATTTTGCAATAGGAAGTGATATTGATTCATCTATTTTAGAAAGCATTCTGTATATTTTGGATAGTAATTTGGGGGTTTTAAGAGTAAGAAATTGAACCACACTTGGTGGTGTTTGTAGTTCAACTTGACCCGGTTTAAATTTCTTTTTTACTATGGATTTTTTTTGTTGATATTCTAAAAATCTTTTCTTGTTGATCCCATATTGTGTAACTAGTCTGTCAAATGAAATAAATTCTGTTCCTTCTAGTATATGTTCTAAATATTTGATTCGTTTACCACTCCAATCTGAAAAGTTTATCATATTATTGTTTTGTAATATGTCAGGGTTGTTCCAAATAGGTGTACGTTTGCATGGGATTAATGAAGACTCTGTCAACTTCAGAAACTCCCACCATGCTGTCAGAGAGGAGCTAATGTTGACGCTTTTGAAGCATTCATGTCGCTGAATGTTTGAGCTGATAAATGGTAGATCTGAAATCTCTAGATTATTGCAAAGTGCTTGTTCTACATCTAGCCAAGGTTCATCTAAGAGGGTATGTTTTAGCCATCCTGAGATAAATTGGAGCCTGTTGGCTAAGAAGTAGTGCTGAAAGTTAGGTAGTTCTAATCCTCCTTTATCCTTGGTCTTTTGTAGTGTTTTTAAGCTTATACGTGGGGGCTTATTTTTCCAAAGGAATTTGGACATATGAATCTAGAGATCTGAACCAATCTTGTGGCGGTTTAGTTGGGATCATTGAGAATAAATAATTTATTTTTGGTAAGACCATCATTTTTATAGCGGCAACCCTTCCCATGAGTGATATGGGTAGACATTTCCACCTAGCCAGATCGCCTTCTACTTTCTTTAAAAGTGGGATATAGTTTAATTTAGTTAGATCTGCAAGCTTGGGAGAAACATTAATACCTAAATATTTTATATTTCCCGATTGCAGTGGAATAGAAGAGGAATTATGGAAGGAGCAATTAATCGGAAGGACTGTAGATTTTGACCAGTTAATTGAGTAATCTGATATTCTTGCAAAAGAGTTTATCAATTCAATCACCCCAGAGATATTGGTTTGTGAATTTTGGAGAAAGAGTAGCACATCATCCGCATAAAGGCTGATTTTATGTTCCACGTTCTTGCATTTTATGCCCTTAATTACTGAATTCTGTCTAATTGCTGCTGCTAGTGGTTCAATAAAAATTGCAAACAGTGAAGGGGAGAGTGGGCATCCCTGCCTGGTGCCCCTCAGGAGACAGAAGCTGGAGGATGTCTGGTCATTTGTTCTGACACAAGCTGTTGGGGAATTATATAATATTTTTAACCAGCTGATGAAAGAAGATCCAAAACCAAATTTGTGTAAAGTTGCAAATAGAAGTTTCCAGTTAACTCTGTCAAACGCTTTTTCTGCATCTAAAGAAAATATTGTAGTTTCAAGGTTTTTACTGTATGAGTAGTCTATCAAATTAAGTAATCTACGTGTATTTGTTGATGAGTGCCTACCTTTTATGAAACCAGTTTGGTCAGGATGAATTAAGAGGGGGGTTATTTTCTCTAGTCTCTTCGAGAGAGCTTTGCAGATTATTTTAAGGTCTACATTTATAAGGGATATTGGACGATAGCTTGAGGGATATACAGGGTCTTTGCCTGGTTTTAGCAGGAGATTAATGTTTGCAGAATTCATATTTGATGGGAGTCTGCCATTTTCTTTGATTTCCAACAGCGTTCTGTAAAAAATTGGGGCTAAAATCGTCCAGAATTCTTTGTAGAATTCTGCAGGAAAGCCGTCTGGACATGGAGCCTTATTATTGGGCATACTTATCAGGGCTTCCTGGAGTTCACCTGGTGTCAGTGGCGAATCCAATGCCATTGCTTGAGAGTCTAATAATTTTGGGAGAGTTATGTTGTCTAAAAACTGATCAATTTCCTTTTTAGATGGTGTTACGGTCGCTGACCTCTAGTGGCTCTCCCTCGGGGAGAGGGGTTTTTTTTCCTTTTCTTGTGTTGCAGGTGTGCCTCATGAGCCACAGCTGAGGGGTGTTTCAGCTCGTCAGCCACAGCATATAGTCTGCCATCCTAAACTGCCACACCCCTGCCATTTTCCCCCATTTTGCCAGAGCTGCGAGCCATAGTGTTTTGGGCAGCAGGCCTTAGTGTGTGTGTGTGAGAGAGAACTTAAACTCTGTGAAACCTTGATTTTCTTTCTTTTATTGTAAGCAAAGGTGTGCCCTTGCTGTGTTAATTAGGTCATTGTTGTGGAAGCAGGTAGGGGTTCTCTGCCATTTTTGTTTTAACTGTTTTCTCCTGTTTTGGTTAGACAGGGAGCTCAGTCATTGTATTTTGTTTTGGTTAGAGAATTCTTGGTTTGATTTTTAGCTAAAGGGGGGTGTTTTGTTTGTTGCTTTGGCCTTGGAGACCCCGACGAGAAGAGCTTCCCTGTGTTTTTTTTTTACTGTTGTAGTTTTGGGTAATAAATCGTGTTTAATGACAGTTATCTTCCAGTAGTTCATGTTTTCTTTTTCTCTTTGTGTTACCCCCAACCCCGGTCAACACTTCGTTTTTAAGTGGGGCGTAACAGATGGGTTTATTTGTGGTGAATACGTTTTATAGAAATCCCTGAAGATGTTGTTTATATGTTTCGGGTCATATACTGTGTTCACAGATGAGTCTTGAACAGCACATACAGTTGTTTTTTCTTTATTTATTTTTAGCTGGTTTGCTAGAAATTGACCGGATTTATTACCATGTTCATAATTTTGTAAGCGTAGTCTTTGTACTAAGAATTTTGTTTTTTTATCAATTATCTCATTTAATTCTAGTTTTGTTTTGCGTATTTTGTTCAATGTTTCCTGATCTTGGTCGGACGCATAGGCTTCTTCTAGTGATTTGATGGTTTTTTCTAATTCCTGAATATTTTTGTTTTCTTTTTATGTGATGAGAAAGAAATTATTTTACCTCTCATCACAGCTTTCCCTGCTTCCCATAGAACAGAAGCTAATGTTCCGGGAGTGTCATTAAAGTCTAAATATGAAGTCCACTCTTTTTTAAAATATTTAATAAAGTCTTCATCTTTAAGCAGTGATGTATTAAATCTCCAGTTTTTACTAGGCGTAGTATTATTCTTGTGCATTAGTGTTAAAGATACAGGAGCATGATCGCTGACAGCTATAGGGTGAATCTCAGTGTCTGAAATGTCCCTCAGCAGTGAACTGCTGACCAAAAAATGATCCAGACGAGAGTAGGAGTGATGGACATGTGAGAAAAAAGTATATTCCTTACTGGTGGGGTGAAGGGAGCGCCATGCATCGCAAAGACCAAAGTCGCTCATATACTGTTTGATTATATTTATGGACTGCCAATTACGCTGAGTTCCTGCTGTATTGAGCCTATCCATTTCTTCATTTAGTCCAAGGTTGAGGTCGCCTCCAAGAACAAGTGTGCCATCTAAGTGTTCAGAGAGTGCACTGAAAAAATCGTGAAAGAATGAGGGATCATCAACATTTGGACCATATACACTTACAATACATAGCTTTTTATCAAGTATAGATAGTTTAATGATTAAGAATCTGCCCTCTGGATCTATAACTGTATCGAGTACTGTGAAATTAATTTTTTTATGGATTAAAATTGCTACTCCCCTTTGTCTAGAATTATAACAAGCTGAGAACACATTAGGAAACTCAGGTGTTTTAAGTTCATTCGAACCTCTAAGAGGTCTGTGGGTCTCTTGTAAAAGGACAACATCTGCCTGTAGTTTTTTGAGTTGGTTAAATATTTTTAACCTCTTTTCTCTGGAGCCAGCTCCATTTACATTCCATGTAACGAATCTTAGTGCACCCATAGATGTCTGTGTATAACTAGGGGTGTGCGCTGTGTGTGTCGCTTAGACAGGTGGAGAGAATACATCACTTGTTCGTAAATAAAAAGAGGGGGAGAGAGAAAAAATGTGTGGTGAGATGCTCCCTGAGTCTGACTATGTGTGTGCATATTTACTAATATGAGTACGCTTGGTTTAAGTGTGTGTATCCTATACGACTGTGTGCGCTGTCTGATGTAAATGTGCTGCCGTTGAGCGCATGGCTGTACGTGATCGTGCTGTGCGTATGTGTCCAAATAAAGAATAGAATAGAATAGAATAGAATAATCCTTTAATTGTCCCACAAGGGGAAATTTGGTTGTATCAGCAGCAAAAACACACATATACAAACAGAACAGGACACAGAACAGAAGCACAATTTTTACATATTTACATCATGGACAATAGTTACCAGAGTAGAGTATTGTACAGTTATTTAAATTAGCGTACACATAGTGTGCAAACGGAGCAGGATACTGAAAGATGTTTAAATAGTTAAGAATATTTAGAATAATTAGAAAAGTGCAGATTGTTTATTGTACCTGTGCATTAAAAAGTAGACATGTAACTTCCAATAAGTTAGTGTATATATAAGCTGAGAAAAGTAATGTGCAAGTTATAACAGTAGAAGTTGTTACAGCGCTGATGTAGACATCTGTGTTTGTTGGGAGCAGTTCTGATTGTACAGTCTGACAGCTGCAGGGAGGAAGGACCGGCGGAAATGCTCCTTCATGCATCTAGGTTGCAGCAGTCTGTCACTGAAGCAGCTCTGCAGTTCAGCAACATTTACATGCATGGGGTGGGAGACTCTGTCCATCAGAGATGTTATTTTGGCCAGAGTCCTTCTGTCTCCCACCACCTGCACTGGGTCCAGGGTGCATCCCAGAACAGAGCTGGCCTTCCTGGTATAAAGTCCACACTTTTTCCGTCAATTGTTCCGTCTGTCCTGCTCACATCTCCAATGGTTGCACACGTTGTCATTAACGTGGCTTCCACATCAGCCACGCCGCTTTGCTTGCTAAAACACTGCTGTCGGCACATAAGGACGCTGTCATAGCCTGTCAACGACGTTGATTGGCTGCGTATATACGTGAATGTGAATCGCATTATTGGCTGGACTATGGGATAAGGTGGCATTGTTCTAATCCCATACGGGAGCAGCCAGTCACTTACTGACTAACACTGCAAAACAGAATTGTTAAAGTATTAATTTAAAAGGATGTTGTTTGTGGATGAGTGTGGAAGCAGGTGATCGAAGCAGTGAAAGAAAGAAAAAAGAAAGAAAGAAACCAAGGACAAGGGTGAGCAGCATAAAAACAAGAGGGGGAAAAAAGAGAACAAAAACGAGAAGAAAAAAAAAAATCCAGAAACATTCCGATCAAACCATTGACAGAGAGTGACGGTGTTAATTCTGCTATGAAATCACACCTAAGATGTGATTTGATACTAGTAAGTTAAACAGATGTTAATGCAAGTTAGTGTGAGTGGGTGGGGAAAGGGTGTAGCGGATTCTTATCTGGTGTGAAGTTAATACAGCCACGGAGTGATGTCGGGGTCGCGGTGGAGCTGTCCGTCCACGTACAGCCGGTCCACAGCAATGACAGCGCGGGAGCCCTTCTGGATAAAGCTGCGTCGGATTGGGAAGAGGACCCTGCGTCGTTCCAGGATCTCTTTGGGGAACTGGTCGTTCACGCTGAAGTCCGTTCCTTTTAATTCCCTGCCGCGGCTTTTCACCTGTTCCTTTTGTTTGTAGTGGCCGAATTTGGCCACGATAGGACGTGGTCTCCCGGCCGCAGCCCGAATGGGGCCGAGGCGATGCACCCTATCAAAGACGATGTTCTTCACCGTGTCCTCGGGCAGCTTCAGGTGGGTTTTGATGAAGCTTTTTACCGTGGTCTCCGCGTCCTCTCCAGCGGCTTCTGGAATACCAGAAAATACCAGATTATCACGCATGCTACGAGCTTGTAGATCTATAACTGTTTATTTTATTTTTTTATTTTCTCTATTTAGCTGTAACATTGTCTGTGAGACATTTCACCGACTCCCTTAGCGTGGCACTTTCAGCAGCGAGCGTTTCCACCTGCTGCTGGCTGAACTCCAGGGACTCTCGCAAGGATTTAAATTCCCGGTGAAGAATCTCCACCAAGGACAGCCTTGCATCGAAACTGGACAGTCGTTGGTCGATTGACTCCAGTATGTCGACAATATCTTTGCCGGCTGGCGATGTTGTGCCGGGGGAATCTGCCGGGCGAAGTCTTTTCGACGACGGCGTCTCAGGTTTGGCCGGGGAAGCTGCACTCTGAGCCTTCTTCATCACGAGATCCTGGAAGTACTGATCAATGTAATCTTGGAGAGCCTCTAAACTCTCCCTGTTGTTCTCCAGGGTGTTGGAGATGATTTAGACAAATGTTGTTAGTTATAAGACAATTGATAAGTGTATTTGGTTATACTGAAGCTTAAAGGAATTTATTCAAATCTAAACTACCATTTGCTTTAATTTTCCGCCAAAATCTCTGGCGTCTGACGTCAGTTACAGCATGAGTCGCTTACCTTGTCCGTCACTTCCGTCACTTACCTCTCCACTTTCTTTCAGCAGCCCTTCTTTCAGCAGCAGTGACACTAACTTACCTGATGGACCTGCCTGTGATGGGCCAGTGAAAGAAGACAACTCAAATGATAATCAAGCAAACTCAAGTCAGTCAAATACTGACAGTGAAGCCGCAGCGACTATAAGGCGGCTCAGAGAGAACAGAACAACTACAATATAGTCAGTTGGGAAATCCCCTCGTTTCCATTGCCCAGTCCCTGTTTCAAGGTCTAAGCCTGGCTGTTTACCAGTGCCTTGACAGAACAAGATTCTGTGGTCATCCCCAGGAATGCTGGTTCCCCTGTCATTACCGTTTAGCTATCCCATGCAAAGGGACTTGCATGATTCTAAGGGGGGATAGTGTAACCCAGTGTTAAAAACGGGATTAAAAGCATAAATATTAATACTCTTTTGATTAAAATACTAATTTCATAATGGTAATAAATACTGATAAAAAGCATGTAAACATAAATTTAACTAATATGTACGTATGTATATGTAATATATAAATGGTGTGGGGGCAGGACTTAGTCCTGTGGAGTGTCTTTGTTAGATCCACTGAGCGACCAATCATTGGCTCGTCTGTGTGCGCTGCTCAGACACCTGTGTGTGCCTTCGTGTGCCAGTCAGATACGCCAGAGACACAGACGGTGAAAGATCCGTTTACCCGTGCGGCGAAGAAGCTAGCTGGATAGTGAAAGTCCTTTTTTCGGCGAGAATAATAAGAGTGATACCGTATTCTAGAGGCCGCGAGCCAGCGTGAGCACTGTGAAGCCCCGTGTAGCATTTGTTGCTTCACATGGTAAGTCCCAGGCAGTACATGTGTGCTAGCATAGCATGCTACTTGCCGCTAGCTCCGATGCTAACTTCCGCTAGCCATTTTGCAATGAAAGTGCCCTTTCCGAGGCTAAAGCAATTAGCACTGAGTCTGCTGCACTTTATACGAAATGTTCTTTAAAGGTTCATGTCACATTACTGTGGTATTGATGTATAATGTATGGTTTTGTGCGAAGTTGTTATGTTAGCACATGTTCACTTTTCTCATGGTGCTAATTATAGTTCTGCAACGTGAAAGCAACGTGAAATTAAGTGAATTCACCTGCACTTTACTTAGTTGAAACTTGATAAGTCTCAAGCCAATGTGTATTTTAATGCACTGCTGAGCTATTTTGTATTATTTTAAATGTGTGTTTCCTATGCACCTTTTCCCTTTGAAATTAGAATAATTTGTTGTACAACATAGAATATTTTGAAAGAAATTTAGAAACACTACAAGCAACTAGTAGTAATAATAAGTTACAGATATGATAGCTTAAATGTTGAACTACTGTGTTCTGGCCTGGTCCGCAGGTCAGGTTTTTTTCCTTTGCTTATTTGGATTGGATTGGTTTTGAGGACCTGAGAAGAATCGAGGATCCCTTTTCCAGCACTGGATGGCGAGCCCAGCCCAAAGAGCCGGATGAACTGGTAGATTGTAACCCGACTGGTTACAAACACACTGAGTGACTATTGAACATTGACAGACTGAAATTGACTTTAAAAAAAGGACACAAAAGACAATATATCCTTGGTTCGACCATTTGTGGGGTTTATTTTATTTTATTTTGTTTTTAAGAAGCGTGCTCTACCTTTGTTAAATGTGCACAACCTGCTAAACTTTAATAATTGTCAATAAATGCAATTGTGTTTTCTACACCTACTGCGTACAAGTCCTCTGTTGTCACACACCCTTGGCTCCTACGAATCTAGAACCTGTCTGATCTGGCCCATATTTCCCTTCTGTCCTCGTACTGTGGTTAAAGGTAACTACACTGCCCATACTACATGCAAAGAAGGCAAGAAGTAGCACTAACAGGTCTTACATGCCCATTACTAGTATTGCACCACCAGTGTTACAATCACATAAACTATGTTCATTATAATTTGCTGAGACTCTCTAACCTAACCAGTGACGCCATGGAAGGGTTCGCAGAAGAATTGGGTCCGACCTCTTTGATTGGATTGCAAAATCGAATGGCCCTTGACATGTTGTTGGCGGAGAAGGGGGGCGTATGTGCAATGTTTGGAGACATGTGCTGCACCTTCATCCCCAATAACACTGCTCCAGATGGATCAGTAACTCGAGCCCTGGAGGGCCTTAAAACTCTGTCTAAAACCATGCATGAGCACTCAGGAATTGACAACCCGCTGGAGAGTTGGATGGCATCCGTGTTTGGACAATGGAAAGGTTTGGCTATATCTGCAATGCTCGCAACATTCTTAGGGTTACTGGTCACCTGTGGTTGTTGTCTCATTCCTTGTGCCAGAGGATTGTTGGTAAAGGTAATAACGAGGGCAGTGGACCCCGGAGCGGTGGTTCCGGTGTTTCAGTGTCCACTGATAACCTCTGTAGTAACTGAGGGGGCTGAGGAGTGACACAACACCAGGTGTGGTGAGCTTCCAAAAGAAAGCTCAAGAGAGGGAATGTGGAGATACAGAAATTATTTTATTGCTACGATATAACCTGCATTATTAACAGTGCCGTAATAATATACCTTACAGCACTGATATTGTATTAAAGATGTTTGCCACCATATTAACCTTTATTACAGGTGCAGCCATAATCATTTTATACACACATTGCATTTTTGTGCTCATTCAGAGTTGATGTTCAGTCTATTAAAGGTTTTAAGCTTTGTGAAGCGCTATGTCTTCACAATCTATTGTGTAAGTGACTGGAGCATAGAAGGACTGCATACACGCTTGAAATTCATTTAGCTTCTAACTGCATTTTAGTTTACTTGGCAACAGATGACAGAGGACCAGTCAAGAGAAGTACCAGCCCCAAGAACCTTCTGGGCTTCAAACTTATTGCCTTACATGGAAGGTGTTAACTAAAGAGGAACTGTCTGTAAATTTAAAGATGTAATTGACTCCATGAAGGGGGCGTTATCCCTGTTGCTTTAAAAGTATTCTCAAATGTATTTTTAGCAGAAAACGTGTGCTAATGTGATGTTGCCATACTTCTTCTCCTGTGTGTGTTTTAATAAACTCATCGTTTGATTGCACTCTTCTGGGCATCCGTTGGTTTGTTTCATTGCTCAACATTGCTTGGTTTCGCGACACAAACTAAGTCAAAACCATTAAATACCTAAGCAGCCTGTGCCAGGGATCTGTGTTTGCTGATACCTGGCACCGTGCACTGAAGTTTTACACCAAACAAACTAAGTCAAAACTATTAAACACCTACGCAGTGTGTGCCAGGGATCTGTGTCAGCCGATCCCTGGGACTGTGCACTAAACTTTCTGATCACATAAACTAAGCCAAAACCATTAAATACCTAACGAGTCTGCACCAGGGTTCTGTGTCAGCTGATCCCTGGGACAGTGCACTAAACTTCATGAACAAATAAACTAAGAGAAAAACATTAAATACCTAACCAGCCTGCGCCAGACATCTGTGTCAGCTGCTCCACGCGACCGAGCACTTAAGGTTTACATCAAATAAACTAAGAGAAAAACATTAAATACCTAACCAGCCTGCGCCAGACATCTGTGTCAGCTGCTCCACGCGACCGAGCACTTAAGGTTTACATCAAATAAAGTAAGACAAAAATATTAAATACCTAACCAGCCTGTTCATGGGATCTGTGTCAGCTGATCCCTGCGACCGAGCACTTAAAGTTTATATCAAAAAAATTAAACCAAAACCATTAAATACTTAACCAGCCTGCACCAGACATCTGTGTCAGCTGATCCCTTGGGCAATACACTAAACTTTCTGATCAAATAAACTAAGTCTAAACCATTAAATACCTAGCCTGCCTTTGGCAGGGATCTGTGTGAGCTGATCCCTGGGACCGTGCACTGAAGTTTTACATCAAATAAACAAAGTTTAAACCTTTAAATACCTAACCAACCTGTGCCAGGGATCTGTGTCAGCTGATCCCTGGGACGTTGCACTGAAGTTTTAGATCAAATAAACAAAGTTTAAACCTTTAAATACCTAACCAGCCTGCACCAGACATCTGTGTCAGCTGATCTTAGGCACCATGCACTAAACTTTCTGATCAAATAAACTAAGCCAAAACCATTAAATACCTAACCTGCCTGTGCCAGGGATCTGTGTCAACTGATCCCTGGGACAGTGCACTGAAGTTTTACATCAAATAAAGTGAACCAAAACCATTAAATACGTACGCAGCCTGTTCATCGGATCTGTGTCAGCTGATCCCTGGGACCGAGCAGTGAAGTTTTATATCAAATGAACTAAACCAAACCCATTAAATACCTAACCAGCCTGTTCATGGGATCTGTGTTAGCTGATCCCTGGGACCGTGCACTGAAGCTTTACATGAAATAAACTCAACCAAAACCATTAAATACCTAACCATCCTGTTCATGGGATCTGTGTCAGCTGATCCGTGGGACAATGCACTGAAGTTTGACATCAAATAAAGTTAACCAAAACCATTAAATACCTACGCAGCCTGTTCATGGGATCTGTGTCAGCTGATCCATGGGACTATGCACTGAATTTTTACATCTAATAAACTAAGCCAAACCATTAAATACCTAAGCAGCCTTTGCCAGGGATCTGTGCCAGCTTATCCGTGGGACTATGCACTGAAGTTTTACATCTAATAAACTAAGCCAAACCATTAAATACCTAAGCAGCCTTTGCCAGGGATCTGTGCCAGCTTATCCGTGTGACTATGCACTGAAGTTTGACATCAAATAAAGTAAACCAAAACCATTAAATACCTACGCAGCCTGTTCATGGGATCTCTGTCACCTGATCCATTGTACTATGCACTGATTTTTTACATCTAATAAACTAAGACAAAACCATTAAATACCTAACCAGCCTGTGACAGGGATCTGTGTCAGCTGATCCCTGGGACAGTGCACTAAACCTTTTGATTACCTAAACTAAGACAAAAACAATATATACCTAACCAGCCTGTGCCAGGGATCTGTGTCAGCTGATCCGTGGGACTAGGCACTGAAGTTTTACATCAAATAAACTAAACCAAAACCATTAAATACCTAACCAGCCTGTTCTTGGTATCTGTGTCAGCTGATCCAAGGGACCGTGCACTGCAGTTTTACATCAAATAAACTAAATCAAAACCATTAAATACCTATGCAGCCTGTTCATGGGATCTGTGTCAGCTGATCCGTGGGACCATGCACTGAAGTTTTACATGAAATAAACTAAGCCAAAACCATTAAATACCTAACCAGCCTGTTCCAGGGATCTGTGTCAACTGATCCGTGGGACAGTGCACTGAAGTTTTACATCAAATAAACTAAACCAAAACCATTAAGAACTGTTGTGGGATTTCTCTTTAGTGTATTGTCCTTTAATGTATTGTATTGCTTTCATGTTACTTAGTTTAGTATGTGTGGTTCACACCTCATTCACGCTGGGAAACAGACGGTGAGAAACTGGTGAATGTCTCCCAGGATGCGGAAGCTCACACAGGAAGGCTTGACCCCAGAGTGGGGGAGATTCACACAGGTGATAGAGAGTCTGTCTGTTTAGAGCCAAGGTGTGAACTGCAACTGTAAAAGCCTTTTGTTCTGTGACTGTGTATCAAAAGGACCTGAACTGTTCATTGTCAGAGATGACTTTCAGTGCCCCCTGACTGACCTCCCTCCTCATGCGTGAGATAGCTGAAATAAAGGTGTTGTTACAACTCATCCCGTCTGCAGGCTTTGGTAATTAAAATTTCCACAACAGTTTGGCGCTGCGAGCAGGGTGATCCAATGTTCTCGCTGAAGGACGGCTCTGGGACGGCTGATCACCCCGAGGTAGCAAAACGCTTCGGTCCTGCCAGCTGTTTAAAGCAAAGAGAAAGGCAGAGTCACAGAGCCTGTGGTTCAGCGACCACCGAGATCACCTTGACGAATCGAGGGGAATCTCCTGCAGAACGGTGAGCTGTATCTACCTTTTTAACAAGTCACGAGAGTTTTGTGTCTGGCCGTGTGAGCGTGTTGCAGCCTTCGGAGAGCTCAAGAAGGTGAACGTGTTGCGACCTTCCAGGGCAAGAGCTCCGAGGGAGTCTTCGTGTAGAATCACGGAGAGTCTTCATGTAGAATCACGGAGTGACACCCCTAGCGTCTTCTAAAAGATCCTAACTTCTTCAAAGGAGACTGGGGGTGGCGGTGTTCATTCCTTGGTCCGTAGAAGGCAAGGAACCTCACGGGGGATGCCTCGTGTAGTAATATGGGATCTAGATCCAGTAAGGCAGCCAGCGGAGCCGGATTAGCAGCTCGAGCGGCGGCTGCTGCAAGCGCTCCACGAGGTGGCCAGGGACAAAACTCAATATTTGACTCTATGGTTAAGAAATGGGGAATTGGGTGTATGAAATATGTTGTTAAGTGGCAAAAAGTAAACGGGTTTCCTGAAAAGGGATCGCTGAGTGTTAACCAGTTAAAGAAAATAGAGGAACAGTTGCGAGAGGAAGAAGCAAAATTATTGGAAAAAGGAAAAGTTAGGACCGTAGATCTGCGTAGAGTAAGCGATGAGAAGGAATGCTTGAAAACGTGGATAGGGGAAGCAGAAAGAAGAGAAAACAAAGCAGCTCTGAAAGAATTACCTAGAGAAGTGCGTGGAAGGGAGGCTGACGCAGAATCTTCCTCAGCGCCTCTTCCACCTCCGTATAACACAGAGAACAAAACATCATTTCCCTGTTCACGCACTGTTTGTGCTTCCCCAGTACAGGCTGTTTTGCAGGGCCTGAAAGCCGATGCGGACCTGGACTCCTTTCCCTCCCTATCCCGCTCTGCACCACGCGCCTCATCGCCAGAGGATGCAAGCTCCAATTCCGCTACTGAGGAGCGACAATAGTGACACTCAGATCCGACACAGCGCTCAGCCACACGCGGAGTGCGTCGCGAGCTGAAAACACGCCGCGAGCTGAAGCCACGAAAACACAGCAACGGAGAGCGGTGAGAGGAAAGAACAGAAGTAAGGACAGCCGCCATGGATATTACGCCCTGCCTTTTGCCACGGATCAGCCTGAATATTCTCTCACTGATGACAAGCGGGATGATACAGACGACGCAGACAGCAGCGAGGAGGTCGAAAAGTTCCAGACCGGGCAGAGAATGCGGAGACAGCGACAGGCGAAAGGAGAAAGCCTGCAGCTCCCAATGGTGGAAGTGGCGGGACCCGAGGGACCTATTTTAGTTCACAGACCGTGGACACAGTCAGACATCGCTGACGCCACAAGCCATCTACCTGACCCCCTCATGTCGGGTGCAAAGTTCGGTGAGCACCTCCTAATTTTCTGCCAAGAATATCGTCCCACGGGTCAAGAAATTAGACGCGCAGTGGCAGGCAAGCTGAAGCCATGCGACCTGAGGAGAATATCACCTCACTTGCCTGATCCTATGCTGAGGATGCGACACCTGACCTATGAGCATGGAGAAAACCTTGAATATTGTACTGCAGTCACCCACCTGATGGATAAGCTAAAGGAGGTTTTCCCAGATAAAGTGGACATGTCAAAGATTCAGGCTTGCAAGCAAAGAAAGGATGAATCTGTGGACGATTTCATACATCGCATGACAACTGTGTTTGAAGCTAATGGTGGAATACCCAAAGATGACATGACGCGCGCCTCCGCCTCCACATATGAGCATCATCTCTGCGGCCACATTTTCCGGGGACTGAGATCAGATGTGGCAGCCGAGGTAAAGCATTCGTACATGGGGGGAGAAGATGAGCCGCGGCTAACGGAGCTACAACGCCATGCCCGCCACGCTCAGAGCCACCTGGATGAGAAGAAAAGCAAAAGAGAGGAAAAACAGAATGCCGACCTCCATAATGCCGCCCTAACACTGTATAACGCCGTGGCAAACCCGCACGGAGGTTTCCACAACAGAGACAGTTGTCGTGACCGAAGTGGGGAGAACAGACGGGACCGAGGACATTATCAACAACAACAGCAGTCAAGACGAGATCGGGACGCCTGTTTTGTCTGTGGGGACTATGGACATTGGCGAGGAACCTGTCCTAACCGTGGCTGTCGTGGAAATAGGCAGCAACAACAACAGAATTACCAAAGGCCGAGCCCACGGTGGGAGCAAGCGGACTGAGACCGGGGGGAAAGGACGCCAGAATACGCTTCAGGCTGTGGTTTGCCCACCTCATCAGAACAGGGAAGTGAAAATCACACACACATACACACACCCATTGATGTAGAAAGTGTTTCACACACACACACACACACTTTAATACATCACACTTTGAGCATGAAGAGCAGGTCTCTTTGTCACCAGCTGGTACATATGTACATTTAAATAGCGTGCCTTATAAATCACTGCCCTTTTATAAAATGTTAGTTTGTAACCAGGAAGTAGAATTTCTTGTAGATTCCGGGGCCACCCACTCTGTACTACGCTCAGATTCTCTCTCACCCCAGCCCGTGCTGGGTGAGAAGTTCACTCATTCTGTGTCCGCATCAGGAACCCTACAGAGAGAAAATTTCACCATTCCCCTGTGTTGTGTAGACGGACAGGGTAGAAAATTCACACACCAGTTTCTGTGGTCAGACCTGTGCCCTGTCAATTTGCTTGTGTAACCCATATCAACTACACCCTGTCACATGACCCACGTCAGCTGATTTGAGGTCCCTCTCCTGATTGGCTCCTTCCACGTCGCGGCAACTATGAAAACCAGCTGTGGAGGGATACTTCCGGGTTCGACTCCTGCTGTGGCTGTAAGCTTGTTGCATATAGAACGGCGTTGGAAAACAAAGCGTTTCTCCCCTAAATTCATCTATAAACTCATTTCACCTCAGCGGTAAGTGTTCTTAACATCTACCAATAACAACCTTTTAGTTGTTAGTAACCAGTCGATCGTTTTCGCAATTAAAAATGACTTTGTTCGGCGGCGTTCCCACCGCGAGCAGAACTCCGGTTCAAAAACCGCTGTTTTTGAACATTTTTATTTACTTAAGCACTTTAATGGGCTTACTTTGAAACAAAGTGCAATTGAATGTTTGTTGTTATGTGTTGCCTTGAATTCGGCTATGCTGTCTGTTAGACAGTTGTTTTTCTTTATTGTTGTTTTTGTATTTGTTTGTAGCGAACGCTGCTGGAATGTATAGATTAAGCTACGTAGCCATGATGATTGCTAATTTAACTGTTGTACATTTGTTGATGATAATGATGATGATTCATGATTTGCATTGTTACATAGACTTGCAGAAAAATGTATTTGTTTACCGGTAAACTGAATTGATTTTGATTTACTAATGGACATTTTTCTGGCCTACAGGTCAGGTTTTTTTCCCCCCCCTTTAAACTGATCTTCTTCATATTGAAGTGGCGAGCCGGTAGGACCATTCTTTGTTCTTTTCCCCCAATTTGCCGTCTTTGGATTACAGGCACCATATCCCCACTGTATGAAGCTGGACCCTAAGGAGGAATTCCTTAAAAAGTGAACTTTAAAAAGAAACTTTAACAAAGGACCAAAAGGACTCTTAACAAAAAGGACTCCTGCACAGCACAATCACATTGATTTATTATTTAATTGTGGGCATTTATTTATGTTGTGTGTTGTATTACTTATTTTTGTTCCATTTCCCCTTTCCCCCATTTATTCAATATAATTTTGGTACAAGATATTGCAGTTTCTGGTCTCATCATTCACACCATCTAGGCTCCATAAAGAACTATTTCTTCTGCGCGTCAGTCAGTAAACTCATCCATTGCAATAAAACTAGCTCTTAAATAACTTAGCGTTACACGTGGCGAGCCAGCCAGGAGCCTGATGTGTGAATGACTGTTTTTTGTGTTATTTGATTTAATTGAATATTTGGTATTTTCTGTGGTTTTGATAAGGTCCGCGACAAGGGAAAAATGATGTTTATTCAGGAAAGTGGGGTAAATGTTGCACATTCTGTTATTGTTTCTGGTGCCACAAACACTGAGAAAGATGAGGAAATACTTGCTTATTTGAATCAATACGGTCGTATCAAAAAGGTTATTTTCGTGGATGACTTAAATAGTGTGTTTTACAAAAACCTGATCGTTGAATACGTTGATAGTTCTGCGTTAACTGCTCTTATTCCATTTTTCCCATATACTCATCAGTCAAAGAATTACTCTGCTTTGACTTTTTGTGTAAAATCGCTTGCCGCAGAATGCACAGCCACAGCGGGAGTCCAGACCCCTGCAGATTACCTCGGCGAGCTCAAGCAACTTGCACGCCGCAGCGGCAGGGATTTTCCAGATATTCTGAGGGAAATGATGGGACAAATCAGTGAGCATCTGGAAGGGATGGAACAAGATGGTGACTTAGAAGAGGGAGCCTCAGTCCAAATTGTGGAGCCTGCACCATCTCTGCCTGGCCAGCAGGGGTCGTTGTCTGGACACTCCGCCATCCCTGAGACAGCTACCAGCAATCCCTCACCTGACCAACAGGGGTCACTGCCACATCCACAAAGATTTTCGCTGTCACATACTGAAATGAATCCCCCGGAAATACAAAAAGTAGTGGTGGAGCATGTTGTAAAAACAGACACCATACCTGCATTCAGACTTCGTCCTTGCTCTGGGAAGATTCCCAAGCCAGCCAACGAAGCCGATTATGAGACCTGGAGATCTCACATTGAACTGCTATTAGCAGATCCAAATTTAGCACCTCTACAGATCACTCGTCGCATCCTTGAAAGTTTGCTACCTCCGGCAGCAGATGTTGTAAAAGGGCTGGGCTCAAACACAATTCCATCCATCTATTTAAAATTGTTGGATTCTGCTTTTGCCACAGTACAAGATGGAGAGGAGTTGTTCGCTCAATTCCTGAATACATTACAGGATTCAGTTGAGAAACCCTCTGCTTTTTTGCAACGTTTACAACTCGCATTAAACACTGTGATGAAAAGAGGTGGTATCTTGTCTTCAGACTTCAACAAACATTTACTCAAGCAGTTTTGTCGAGGATGCTGGGATAGCGATATCATAAACAAACTACAGTTGGAGAACTTGAGGAGTGATCCCCCATGTTTTGCAGAGCTCCTCCTACTGCTTCGAACTGAGGAGGGTAGACAGCTGGCCAAGGAGAATCTCATGAAGAAGCACCTGACTGCATCCAAGCCTCGTGCCGCTGTTCACTCTCAGAGCACATGTGCTTGTGGCCATTCAGACACCAAGGCTATTAATGAGCTGAAGCAACAGATGCAGAAACTGCAGAGTCAAATGGCTGCTCTTCTCTCACAAAAATCGCAATTCTCCAAGCCAGCACCACCTCAACTCAGATCAGCACAACCAAGACCCAGCAGCAGTGCAACCAGTTCCCGGCCTAGAGCAGGCTACTGTTTTAAATGTGGAGAGAATGGGCACATGTCAGCGGGATACGCCAACCCTCCAAACCCGACACTGGTTCTGAAAAAGAAGAAACAACTTGAAAAAAGACAGCAGGCTTGGGACAGCAATAACAAATCATCAAACTAGAGGCAGTCTCTGTGGAGGGACAGACGGAGGCTGCAGTTAACCCATGTCCCAGTCACAAGCAAAATGGACATTCCATCACACTGCCTAAAGGACTCATCGGAACCAGAAGTACAGCACAGGTCACGATTGGAGGGACTGTATTCAACTGCCTGTTAGACACTGGATCCCAGGTAACCATCATCTCTCACTCCTTCCACCATGATTATCTCTCTGACCAAGCGATACAACCTCTGAAAAATCTCCTGGAGATAGAAGGAGCGAACGGCCAAGCTATTCCATACCTTGGTTATGTGGAGATGAACGTCACTTTCCCTTCCGACTTCTTGGGTTCCACCACAGCTGTTGATACACTTGCTCTGGTAGTTCCTGATGTCCAATCAGCTCAACAACCATCAATACTGATTGGTACAAACACTCTGGACTTGGCATATGAGAAAGCATTCTCAGACCAACAACCCTCCATTCCAGCCCCACATGGATACAGAACGGTGCTGAAAAGTCTTGAGCAACGATACAGACTGGCCAACAGTAATCATCATGGAATCATCAAGCTGCACACTGACGGACCACAGACCATCCCAGCTGGAAAAACTGTTGCCTTGGAGGGGTTAATTTTCGGACGCTGCCTCCAGGCCGAGAAGGCTGTGTTGGTGGAACATCCGACTTCGTCACCTCTGCCAGGTGGCTTAATGGTCCCGTCTTGTGTCATGGATTTCCCTTCTCACCAGCCATACCACTTACCTGTGGTCATCTGCAACCAGTCTGATCATGATGTAACCCTCCCAGCCAAAGCCATCATTGCAGAGATCAGTGCCATTCAGTCCATTCGGTGTCAAGAAAGGAGTCATGACAGTATGCCTCCTAACCCTGTAACTTCTGGATTCAACTTCAACTTTGGTAACTCCCCCTTAACACCGGAATGGAAGAGTCGTATTACTGAGAAGTTAAACGCCCTCCATGATGTCTTTGCCCAACACGACCTTGACTTTGGGAAAACCGACAAAGTGAAACATCAGATCAAGCTCTCTGACCCTACTCCCTTCAAACAGCGCCCAAGACCAATCCATCCTCAAGATCTGGATGCCGTGCGCCAACACCTGAAGGAGCTGGTAGACTCTGGGGTCATCAGAGAGTCTGACTCACCCTTTGCGTCACCCATTGTCGTGGTGCGAAAGAAGAATGGGAGTGTGCGGCTCTGCATTGATTACCGGAAACTAAATCTGCAGACCATCAAATATGCATATGCACTGCCAAAGTTGGAGGATACCTTTACAGCTCTCTCTGGATCAGAATGGTTTTCAGTCCTTGACCTTAAATCTGGTTATTATCAGATTGAAATGGAGGAGGAAGACAAGAGCAAAACGGCATTTGTATGTCCACTTGGATTCTATGAGTTCAACAGAATGCCCCAGGGAGTCACAAACGCACCCAGTACCTTCCAACGACTAATGGAAAAGTGCATGGGAGAAATGAACTTGAAAGAAGTCTTGGTCTTCATTGACGACTTGATCATTTTTGCACCAACGCTTGAAGAGCATGAGAGGAGACTGCTGAAAGTCCTTCGCCGTCTAAAGGAATTTGGACTCAAGCTCTCAGTTGAAAACTGCATGTTCTTCCAGAAATCCGTAAAATACCTGGGGCATGTTGTGTCAAAGGATGGTGTGCAGACAGATCCAGATAAAATCGAGACACTTAAGTCCTGGCCGGTTCCAAAGACTCTTAAAGAACTCCGCTCTTTCCTCGGTTTCGCAGGATATTACCGCAGGTTCATCCAAGGCTATTCTAACATCGTCAAACCTTTGCATGACCTTACTGCTGGATATCCTCCATCACAGCGGAAACTCAGAGCCACCATCAAGCGAGACCAATATTTGGATCCTAAGGAACCCCTTGCCAGTCGCTGGACTTCTGCATGTCAACAAGCCTTTGACACCATTATCAAAAACCTCACCACAGTACCAGTACTTGCTTTCGCCAATCCCCAGAAGCCTTACCTTCTCCATACAGATGCTAGTTCTGCCGGGCTAGGAGCTATTCTGTACCAGGAGCAACAAGGACAAAACCGGGTGATTGCCTATGCAAGTCGCGGTCTGTCGAGGTGTGAGTCAAAATATCCAGCTCACAAACTGGAATTTCTGGCTCTCAAGTGGGCTGTTACGGAGAAGTTTCATGACTATCTCTACGGCACCAACTTCACTGTCATTACTGACAGCAACCCACTCACCTATCTACTCACCTCTGCTAAATTAGATGCCACCAGTTACCGTTGGCTCTCTGCTCTTTCCACATTCTCATTCAAAATCATGTACAGATCTGGTAAGCAGAATCTAGACGCTGATGCTCTCTCTCGCAGGCCACATGGAGAACTCGCCAATGACCAAATGTCCCAAAAGGAGAGGGAGAGAATTCTCCGATTTGCCCAACATCATCTGGATCAGTCTTCCTCAATTTCCATCGATCAGCACACGGTCAAAGCCATTTGTGACCGTCAGCTCGTTTATGGCATGGCTGAAAAGACGTCCACCACCGCACTCATTCAGTCACTGACTGCCCATGCCGACAGTTTGTCTGACAGCTTTGTCAACGACACTCAGTTCGCATCTCCTGTTGTTTCTCAGCTGACAAACGCTGAAATTGCTGAGAGACAGAGGGAAGACCAAACCCTGAGGCATGTCATATTGCTGCTAGAGACTGGGGAAAGTCCACCTCCCATCTTGCGGGATGAACTCCCAGAACTGCCCCTTCTACTCCGAGACCAACATCGCCTGGAGCTCCAAAACGGCATTCTCGTGAGAAGGAGGCAAGTTGGGGACCAGCTCTATCACCAGCTAGTGTTGCCTCAGAAAATTCGTCCTGAAGTACTGTCAGAACTGCATGACAAGATGGGTCATTTGGGCATCGACCGTACTCTTGACCTCGTACGTCAAAGATTCTACTGGCCGAAAATGGCCAATGATGTGTGGAATAATGTGAAGACACGTGAGAGATGCACCAAACGGAAAGCCTTACCTGAAAGAGCAGCACCCCTGGTGAACATTCGAACTTATCGACCTCTGGAACTGGTTTGTATGGACTTTTCATCACTGGAACCTGACAGGAGCAGAACCAAAGACATTCTTGTAATAACAGATCACTTTACCAAGTACGCTGTCGCTGTCCCCACTCCAAACCAAAAAGCAAAGACTGTCGCCAAATGTCTCTGGGACAATTTCCTGGTTCATTATGGTATCCCAGAAAAGCTCCATAGTGATCAAGGACCAGACTTTGAGTCACGCACAATAAAAGAACTTTGCAAAATGGCTGGAATTCACAAAATCAGAACTACCCCATACCATCCACGAGGTAATCCAGTCGAGCGTTTTAACAGAACACTCCTGAATATGCTCGGAACACTCACCACTGAAGAGAAAACTCACTGGAAAGATTTTGTTAAGCCCCTGGTCCACGCATACAACTGCACCCGGAGTGATGTTACTGGCTACTCACCCTATGAGCTCATGTTTGGTCGACAACCTCGCCTCCCGATTGACCTGGTCTTTGGACTGCCTGTGGACAACAATCAGCCCACTCATTCACAGTATGTCCAGAACCTGAAGTCAAATCTAGAAAAGAGCTACAAAATTGTCATTGGAAATGCGGAGAAGCTCATGGGAAGGAACAAGAGCCGTTTCGACCAACGGGTCACCCCCTCTGAACTGGACGTTGGTGACAGAGTGCTGGTACGTAATGTGAAACTCCGAGGCAAACACAAACTTGCAGACAAATGGGAACCAGACATCTATGTGGTGGTAAAAAGAGCAGACAATCTTCTAGTGTACACTGTCCGGCCAGAGAACAAATCCAAACCAATTCGTACTCTACACAGAGATCTTCTCTTACCATGTGGATTCTTGCCGGATTCCACTGGAACCAACCGAACAATTGTAAAACCAACCAGGAAGCAGTCACTCAACCTTTCTGATGAGGACCGTGCACAACCTCAGTCAGAAGATGAGGATGATATGATACCGCATCAATGGTATGATCCTGTCTCAGAGCCTTTGCAATTCACCACTGTCCACAATCTGCCAGAACCTTCATCCACCGTTCCAGCCACTGAACCTTTACCACCTGATATGCCATTCTGTGAACCTGCTACGCTCCCTTTGCCTCCTCTTGAGCCAGCAGAGAGCAAAACCCCTGACTCAGAAACCCCTGTCGAGGAGGAAGCTCCTGATCCTGTGGAATCAGAGGGCAGTCTGTCCTCTGCTGAACCTACCAATGTCGAATTGCCAACTGAGTCCAGTATGTCCTCTGCTGCTGATCTACCGTCTAACTCTGACACCTCCAGCTCTGAACTAGAACCTGTGAGGACATCAACTCGGACCAGGAAGCCACCAGACCGGTTACAATACTCTAAATTTGGTCAGCCCATCTTGAAGAGTATTCAGGCACTAGTCCATGGCTTAACCACTGCCTTTACTCATGCACTGGAGGATGAAGAGGACCATCTACTTACTGCCACTGAGCAACCTGTCATCCGGAACCAGCCACCATGTACAGGGACGTACATGAGATCGAGGGGGGAACCTGTAACCCATATCAACTACACCCTGTCACATGACCCACGTCAGCTGATTTGAGGTCCCTCTCCTGATTGGCTCCTTCCACGTCGCGGCAACTATGAAAACCAGCTGTGGAGGGATACTTCCGGGTTCGACTCCTGCTGTGGCTGTAAGCTTGTTGCATATAGAACGGCGTTGGAAAACAAAGCGTTTCTCCCCTAAATTCATCTATAAACTCATTTCACCTCAGCGGTAAGTGTTCTTAACATCTACCAATAACAACCTTTTAGTTATTAGTAACCAGTCGATCGTTTTCGCAATTAAAAATGACTTTGTTCGGCGGCGTTCCCACCGCGAGCAGAACTCCGGTTCAAAAACCGCTGTTTTTGAACATTTTTATTTACTTAAGCACTTTAATGGGCTTACTTTGAAACAAAGTGCAATTGAATGATTGTTGTTATGTGTTGCCTTGAATTCGGCTATGCTGTCTGTTAGACAGTTGTTTTTCTTTATTGTTGTTTTTGTATTTGTTTGTAGCGAATGCTGCTGGAATGTATAGATTAAGCTACGTAGCCATGATGATTGCTAATTTAACTGTTGTACATTTGTTGATGATAATGATGATGATTCATGATTTGCATTGTTACATAGACTTGCAGAAAAATGTATTTGTTTACCGGTAAACTGAATTGATTTTGATTTACTAATGGACATTTTTCTGGCCTACAGGTCAGGTTTTTTTCCCCCCCTTTAAACTGATCTTCTTCATATTGAAGTGGCGAGCCGGTAGGACCATTCTTTGTTCTTTTCCCCCAATTTGCCGTCTTTGGATTACAGGCACCATATCCCCACTGTATGAAGCTGGACCCTAAGGAGGAATTCCTTAAAAAGTGAACTTTAAAAAGAAACTTTAACAAAGGACCAAAAGGACTCTTAACAAAAAGGACTCCTGCACAGCACAATCACATTGATTTATTATTTAATTGTGGGCATTTATTTATGTTGTGTGTTGTATTACTTATTTTTGTTCCATTTCCCCTTTCCCCCATTTATTCAATATAATTTTGGTACAAGATATTGCAGTTTCTGGTCTCATCATTCACACCATCTAGGCTCCATAAAGAACTATTTCTTCTGCGCGTCAGTCAGTAAACTCATCCATTGCAATAAAACTAGCTCTTAAATAACTTAGCGTTACACTTGCCAGAGATTTGATGTGCAAACTGAAAATAAGTTTAATCTCCTGCTATAATGGCATCACAATCACGCAATCTGACTATGATTATATGATGGTGAAATATAAGCCCGTGACTCCAGCTTTCGCTTACGAGTGGAAGCTGGAGGAGGGGCCGCTTGTTACAGAATTCATACAAGCGACTCACAACTGCATGCCTCCAGATGTCTGTTTTATGGCTCCTGGAGAGTTGAGTTGCACGTCTCACTTTTCTCTCCATGGCCCTGATGACAGTTATGAGGAAGGATGGTGCAGAACCGAAAATGATTTACTAACTGTGACATGTATGTTTTGGAGCTCCACATTTGCTGCGCTTGCGATTTCTCTCACTGATAAGCAAAGAAACATGTTTACTATGGATGCATCCGTCCCACATGTTCCCCTGGCAATAGCTCACAGCTGCCAGTGGGAAGACATGGGAGAATTTATGCACCGGTGCTACCGCGCTTGCGATTGGGAGCCTACAGAGGATCCCACAGTTTTGTTTTCTCGAGAAATGAAAGCCAACAGAAAAACCGTGACATATACAGTCCATTGTGTCCGCTCAGTTGAGCTAGTGAACATAGCTGTCTCACACTGTCTGCTTCAAACGGCACCTCCTCTAAACTCCTCACATCCCCTGCTGACAGAGGTGCCTAACGGCCTGTGGGCCTCATCTAAGTAGGTGTAGATGTAGGCATAATTAAAGATTGTGAGCCTGTTGTAATCACTCCAAAGTCCTCTTTTAGACCATGCCAAAGACAATATCCTCTGAAACAGGAAGCCATAGAGGGAATTACTCCTGTGTTTGAATCCCTGTTAAAGGCCGGAGTAATTATCCCATGCCCCACCTCTCCGGTTCGCACTCCACTATTCCCTGTGAAGAAAATCAGAGGACCAAATGAGCCTGTTGAGTGGCGGTTTGTGCAGGACTTAAAAGCTGTGAACAAGGCTGTAATCCCCAGAGCCCCAAATACCATCTGATGCTATGTGGTTTACTGTTGCTGACCTGACTAATGCATTCTTCTCTGTTCCAGTTCACCCAGATAGCCAGTTCTGGTTTGCTTTTGAGTTCCAGGGAAAGACTTACACATTCACTCGGTTGTGTCAAGGCTACTGTGAGTCCCCCACGATTTTGAATGCTGCCTTAAGAGATTCCCTGTCAGACTTGATCCTCTCCCAAGGCACAGTGTTCCTTCAATATGTCGATGATCTGCTACTGTGTGCACCCACACAAGAGCAGTGTCTGGCAGATTCTCTCACTTTACTGACACATTTGCATCACAAGGGCCACAAAGCTAGTAAGTCAAAACAGCAGTTTTGTAAAGAGCAAGTCACATTCTTAGGGCATGTGATTTCTTACAACTCTCACCAGATTTCCTCCAAGAGGGTGGAAGCTGTGATGACCATTCCAACACCCCTCACCAAAAAACAGATGATGTCATTCCTAGGAACCACATCATACTGCCGCAATTTCATTCCACACTACTCCTCTGTGGAGGCTCCACTTACTGCACTCATTCATGGTGCAAGTCTGTCAGCCAATGATCGCATTTCTTGGACACCAGAGGCTGAAGCTGCATTCACTTCCTTGAAACAGCTGCTGCAAACGTTTTAGCGCTTCCAGACCCATCCAAACCATATACACAAATGGTGGATGAAAAGAATGGGTTCATGTCTTCTGTTCTTTTACAGCAGCATGGTGATCCACTTCGCCCGGTGGGTTATTACTCTTCCAAGCTTGACCCAGTAGCTGCAGGACTGCCTGGATGCCTACGAGCAGTAGCTGCGTGTGAGAAGGCCGTGCTCGCCTCACGTGACATTGTAGGGTACTCTCCTCTGACAGTGCAGGTACCCCATGCAGTTTCTCTCATTTTGCTGGAGCAGAAAACTTCACACCTTTCTGCAGCTCGCTGGCTCAGGTACTCTTCCATACTGCTTGACATGCCCAACATCACAGTGAAACGATGCACAACACTTAACCCAGCCACTCTTCTCCCCACGCGAGAGGATGGTGAACCACACAGCTGCACTGCTGTATTGGGTGAAACTTGTACACCTCGGATTGACTTGTTAGATGTTCCCATCGAGAACTCTGACATAGTGTTATATGTAGATGGCTCCTCCTCACGTGATTCACGTGGAACTAACCGGGTGGGTTTTGCTGTGTGTTCTGATCATGCCACTCTCGTTTCAGGCTTGTTGCCCAGACACTACTCAGCACAGACTGCGGAACTTGTGGCGCTCACAGAAGCCTGTAAACTTACGGAGAGTCAGTCAGCCACCATCTACACTGACTCTCGCTACGCGTTCGGTGTGGTGCATGATTTTGGCGCCTTGTGGAGGCACAGAAAGTTCCTGAAATCTGATGGGAAGCCCATCCTCAATGCTAACCAGGTAGCAGCACTGCTAGATGCCATCCTCCTGCCTGCTCGCATTGCTGTAGTAAAGTGCGCAGCACACACAGGTAAAACTGATTCTGTATCCCAAGGAAATGCAGCCGCCGATGCAGCAGCCAAAGCAGCAGCCGAAGGAGGCCTACCCTTCCAACTTGTCTTGGCACCACTGTCCACACCTAACCTCGCTGATCTTCCTGCTGCAAAGTCATTTGCCTCCCAGCCAGAGAAAACTCTCTGGCGCAAACATGGCTGCACACTGGTCGAATCGTGCAGACAGCAGTGCAGTGGCAAAAGCCCTCCTCTCAGAAATCATTCCCAGGTGGGGCACCCCAGGGAAAATCACAAGTGATAATGGTACTCACTTTGTGAACCAGGCATTGAAGGAGATCAGCAAGCAACTAGGTTTCAAATTGCAAACACACTGTGCATATCACCCACAATCTGGAGGTGCTGTGGAGAGAATGAACGGCTCCTTAAAATCCAAGCTGGTAAAGTGCTGTGAAGAAACTGGCCTCACATGGCCAAAAGCACTTCCCCCCGTGCTGATGTATGTGCGCACGCGAACCAGACCTCCAGTACACCTCAGCCCTTATGAGGTGTTGTATGGACGACCCGCCAGAGTGGGGGCAGAACCCCCCAAATGGACTGGCATGTCCACAGAGTTGTGCAACAGCGAAATGATTGTGTACTGTCAAAATCTCTCCAGTACTCTCTCGCAGGTACACCGAGCAGTGAAAGCAGCCCTGCCCAGGCCAGCAGAAGGACCCCTGCACCCGTTCAAACCAGGGAACTGGGTGCTAGTGAAGGATTTCAGGAGGAGACACTGGAAGGCGAAGCGGTGGCTGGGTCCATTCCAAGTGCTACTGACCACACAAACAGCGGTAAAGGTTGGAGAACGACTGACTTGGATCCACGCCAGCCACTATAAGCTGTTTGGAGGAGAACCACCCAGAACGGATGAGCAACTAGAAAAGACAAACGGGGCAGAATAATCCCCGCACCTCATTCAGGCAGTAGGCAGTCCACCCTCTACCTGCAACAATGCAACAAGCCAGGAAGCAGCTCATCACTGGGGTAGCTCTGATGCCTTTTAGTGTGCTGATGATCGCCCTCTGGTGGAGCCTCTAGAGAGATCAGCAGCTGAGCACCATGCCAACATCCAAGGAGGTTCGTGCAACAGAAGGAGCAACCCACGAGCTACGATGGGTCCTCTGTGCTGCACATTCATTCCAAACAACACAGCCTCAGATGACACTGTAACCAGAGCCTTGGAAGGTTTGTGAACACTGCCATCCAAAACGACAGAGGACTCCGGCATCAATAACCCCTTAGACGGGTGGTTAAACAGACAGTTTGGGAAGTATAAGGCCATAGTGATGTCGTTGCTAATGTCCATAGCCACTTTTATTGCCATTCTCACATGCTGCGGTTGTTGTCTGATCCCATGCCTCTGAACCCTATTGAGTAGATTAATCACAGTGGCACTGACAAAAGAAAGCGAGTCTCCCAAATTGCAGCTTCCCCTATTGCAGGCTGAAGATTACATTGATGATAGCAAAAGCAAGGATGATTGTGATGAGTGAAATTATTTTCCTGACACTGTAAGAATGATGCATATTGTGTGCAATATTGCTGATGTAATTAACAGAATGTTAGGAAGAGAAATCCTTGGTACTAGTGATTGAGATGCAATCAAGAGGGTGGGAACTGTTGTGGGATTTCTCTTTAGTGTATTGTCCTTTAATGTATTGTATTGCTTTCATGTTACTTAGTTTAGTATGTGTGGTTCACACCTCATTCACGCTGGGAAACAGACGGTGAGAAACTGGTGAATGTCTCCCAGGATGCGAAGGCTCACACAGGAAGGCTTGACCCCAGAGTGGGGGAGATTCACACAGGTGATAGAGAGTCTGTCTTTTTAGAGCCAAGGTGTGAACTGCAACTGTAAAAGCCTTTTGTTCTGTGACTGTGTATAAAAAGGACCTGAACTGTTCATTGTCAGAGATGACTTTCAGTAACCCCTGACTGACGTCCCTCCTCATGCATGAATTTGCTGAAATAAAGGTGTTGTTACAACTCATCCCGTCTGCAGGCTTTGGTAATTAAAATTTCCACAACAATACCTAACCAGCCTGTTAATGGGATCTTTGTCAGCTGATCCAAGGGACCATGCACTGAAGTTTTACATCAAATAAACTAAACCTGTCATGATCCTGGGCCATGTTGGCCCAGTGTTCTTAGTTTTCGTTTGTTTTGTGTTTTGTTCCTTATTTTTGCCCTGGTTTCTAAGTTGTTCTGTTAAGATGCTCCTTATTTGATTACCCCCTCTGTGATCCCCTGTGTATCTGTAGACCCTTGTTCCCCTCCTTGTGTTTTATTCCATTTTTCCCCAGCCCGTTATGTCGTGCACTCTCTACTCCTGTCTGAACCTCTGTACTTCCTGTTTTACTTTGACAGTCTCCCCTCAGTGTTGCGTTTACTCCTGCCATGTATTGTTATGATTATCAGTGTCAACTGTGTTCCCCGTGTGCTCCCACTTCCCTCGTTAACCCTCTGTGTATTTATGTCTGCTTCTCACTCAGTTCTGGGTCTCATTCTCCCTCATTCATGGCCGTGTGTTTCTCTGTGTACTAGTGTATTGTTTCCCATCACAACAGAGAGGCGAATCTGGCATTGATATATGACATCACAACAGAGAGGCGAATCTGGTATTGATATTTGACATCACAGCAGAGACGCGAGTCTGGTATTGATATGTGACATCACATCAGCGATGCGAATCTGGCATTGATATTTGACATCACAGTAGACAGGCGATCATGGCATTGATATTTGATATCACAATAGCGAGGCAAATCTGGCATTGATATTTGTTTTCACAAGAGAGAGGCGAATCTGGCATTGAAACGTGACATCACAGCAGAGACTCGAGTCTGGTATTGATATGTCACATCACAACAGAGAGGTGAATCTGGCATTGATATGTGACATCACAACAGAGAGTTGAATCTGGTATTGATATTTGACATCACAGCAGAGACACGAGTCTGGTATTGATATGTGACATCACAGCAGAGATGCGAGTTTAGTATTCATATGTGACATCACATCAGCGACTCGAATCTGGCATTGATATTTGACATCACAGTAGACAGGCGATTATGGTATTGATATTTGACATCACCATAGAGAGGCAAATCTGGCATTGATATTTGTTTTCACAATAGAGAGGCGAATCTGGCATTGAAATTTGACATCACAACAGAGAGGCGAATCTGGCATTGATATTTGACATCACAGCAGAGGTGACATTCTGGTATTGATATTTGACATCACAACAGAGAGGCGAATCTGGCATTGATATGTGACATCACAGCAGAGAGGCGAATCTGGCATTGATATTTAACATCACAATACAGAGGCTAATCTGGCATTGATATTTGACATCACAATAGAGAGGAGAATCTGGTACTAATATGTGACTTCACAATAGAGTTTCAGTTTTAGTTTCAGTTTCACTTTTATTTCTATAGCACATTTAAAAGACCCAGGTACATCATAGTGCTTCACAGACGAGTCGCATTTCGGGATTACAACAGTAAAGAAGCAGGAAAATACAATTATCAACAAAAGAAAATACAGTTATAAGATGGTGATGTGGCAACAAGCATGAACCCGGGAAAAGTTAAAAACTAAGTTTTTTGGAAGTCAAGATTAAACAGGTGGGTTTTTAAACGTGATTTAAAGGATTGGATGGATTCCGACGCACGGACATCAATCGGCAAGCTGTTCCAGAGTTTTGGTGCGGCAAAAGCAAAAGCTCGATCCCCCCTACTCTTCCGTTGAGAGATTGGTTGCATTAAGAGCCCCTGGTTAGAGGATCTGAGTGTCCCCCGTGGGGATGTATAGGTCAAGGAGGTCGATTAAGTAGCTGGGTGCCAGGTTATTTAAAATTTTAAAAGTGTATAAAAGGATTTTAAAAACGATACGGTATTTGACGGGGAGCCAATGAAGGTTGGCGAGGATGGGTGTGATATGGTCATGTCTTCTGCTGCCGCTTAAAAGGCGTGCTGCAGCATACTGGACTAGTTGCAGGCGTTGGATGAGTGAAAGTTGGAGGCCTAAATAAAGAGAATTACAATAGTCCAATCTCGAAGTAACAAGAGCATGAATGAGCTTTTCAAGGTATTTATGTCGTAAGTAGGGCATTGCTTTAGAAATTTGACATCACAGCTGGTTTTCACCACTGCAGCCACTTGCTTGTCTAATTTGAGAGAACTATCCAGCACTACTCCAAGGTTTTTGACAGTAAACGAAAGATGACTGGCATAGGATCCCAAGGTATCCGTTAGATGTTTCAATGGGATGTGACTGTCAAAGATGATAATTTCTGTTTTGTTTTCATTAAGGGTGAGAGAGTTGTGCAGTAGCCAGTCTCTAATATAACGCAGGCAGTTGAACAACGGCAATAGCGGGGACTGGAGATCCAAATCCAGAGAGAAAATAGATATGGATGTAATGCACATAACAGTGGAAAGAAATATTATGATTTCTGAAAAGAGAGGGGCGAATCTGGCATTGATATGTGACATCACATCAGACACGCGAATCTGGCATTGATATTTCAAATCACAGTAGAGAGGCGATTCTAGGATTGATATTTGACATCACAACAGAGAGTTTATTCTTGCATTGATATGTGACATCACAATAGTGAGGCGAATCTGGCATTGACATTTGACTTCACAATAGAAAGGCAAATCTGGAATTGACATTTGACTTCACAAAAGAGAGGCGAATATGGCGTTGATATTTGTTTTCATAACAGAGAGGCGAATCTGGCATTGATATGTGACATCACATCAGTGAGACGAATCTTGCATTGATATGTGACATCACAGCAGAGAGGTGAATATGGCATTGATATGTGACATCACAATAGAGAGGAGAATCTGGTATTGATATTTGACATCACAGCAGAGACGCGAGTCTGGTATTGATAGTTGACATCACAATATAAAGGAGAATCTTGTATTGATATGTAACATCACAGCAGAGAGACGAATCTGACATTGATATGTGACATCACATCAGAGAGACAAATCTGGTATTGATATTTGACATCACAGTAGAGAGGCGATAATTGTATTGATATTTGACATCACAATAGAGAGGCGAATCTGGCATTGATATTTGTTTTCATAACAGAGAGGCGAATCTGGCATTGATATGTGACATCACATAAGTGAGACGAATCTTGCATTGATATGTGACATCACAGTAGAGAGGTGAATATGGCATTGATATGTGACATCACAATAGAGAGGCGAATCTGGCATTAATATGTGACATCACAATAGAGAGGCGAATCTGGAATTGATATGTGACATCACAATAGAGAGGTGATTCTGGTATTGATATTTGTTTTCACAATAGAGAGGCGAATCTTTCATTTATATGTGACATCACAATAGAGAGGCGATTCTGGCATTGATATTTGTTTTCACAATAGAGAAGCGAATCTGGCATTGATACTTGACATCACAATAGAGAGGCGATTCTGGCATTGATATTTGACATCTTAGCAGAGAGGCGAATCTGTCATTGATATTTGTTTTCACAACAGAGAGGCAAATATGGCATTGATATTTGTTTTCACAATAGAGAGGCGAATCTGGCATTTATGTGTGACATCACAATAGAGAGGCGATTCTGGCATTGATATTTGTTTTCACAATAGAGAAGCGAATCTGGCATTGATATGTGACATGACAATAGAGAGGTGAATCAGGCATTGATATTTAACATCAATGTAGAGAGACTGGTCTGGCATTGATATGTGACATCACAATAGAGAGGTGAATCTGGCATCGATATATGACATCAAAATATAGAGGTGAATATGGCATTGATATTTAACATCACAGTAGAGAGGTTCGTCTGTCATTGATATGTGACATCACAATACAGAGGTGAATCTGGCATCGATATTCAAGATCAATGTAGAGAGGCTTGTCTGGCATTGATATGTGACATCACAATAGAGAGGTTCGTTTGACATTGATATGTGACATCACAATAGAGTGGTGAATCTGGCATCGATATTCAACATCAATGTAGAGAGGCTGGTCTGGCATTGATATATGACATCACAATATAGAGGTGAATCTGGCATTGATATTTAACATCACAGTAGAGAGGTTGGTCTGGCATTGATATGTGACATCACAATAGAGACATTCGATTGACACTGATATGTGACATCACAATAGAGACGTTCGTTTGACACTGATATGTGACATCACAATAGCGAGTTGAATCTGGCATTGATATTTAACGTCAATGATGAGAGGTTCGTTGGACACTGATATGTGACATATCAATAGAGAGGTGAATCTGGCATCGATATTCAACATCAATGTAGAGAGGCTGGTCTGGCATTGATATATGAATTCACAATAGAGAGGTGAATCTGGCATGGACTTTTAACATCACAGTAGAGAGGTTCGTCTGACATTGATATGTGACATCACAATAGAGAGGTGAATCTGGCATCGATATTTGACATCAATTTCGATAGGCTGGTCTGGCATTGATATTTAACATCACAGTAGAGAGGCTGGTCTGGCATTAATATGTGACATCACAATAGAGAGGTGAATCTGGTATTGATATTTAACATCAATGTAGAGAGGCAGGTCTGGTATTGATATGTGACATCACAATATAGAGGTGAATCTAGCATTGATATTTAACATCACAGTAGAGAGGTTCGTCTGACATTGATATGTGACATCACAATAGAGAGGTGAATCTGGCATCGATATTTGACATCAATTTCGATAGGCTGGTCTGGCATTGATATTTAACATCACAGTAGAGAGGCTGGTCTGGCATTAATATGTGACATCACAATAGAGAGGTGAATCTGGTATTGATATTTAACATCAATGTAGAGAGGCAGGTCTGGTATTGATATGTTACATCACATTATAGAGGTGAATCTGGCATTGATATTTAACATCAATGTAGAGAGGCAGGTCTGTCATTGATATATGACATCACAATATAGAGGTGAATCTGGCATCGATATATGACATCACAATATAGAGGTGAATATGGCATTGATATTTAACATCACAGTAGAGAGGTTCGTCTGACATTGATATGTGACATCACAATAGAGAGGTGAATCTGTCATCGATATTCAACATCAATGTAGAGAGGCTTGTCTGGCATTGATATGTGACATCAAAATAGAGAGGTTCGTTTGACATTGATATGTGACATCACATTAGAGAGGTGAATCTGGCATCGATATTCAACATCAATGTAGAGAGGCTGGTCTGGCATTGATATATGACATCACAATATAGAGGTGAATTTTGCATTGATATTTAACATCACAGTAGAGAGGCTGGTCTGGCATTGATATGTGACATCACAATAGAGACATTCGATTGACACTAATATGTGACATCACAATAGAGATGTTCGTTTGACACTGATATGTGACATCACAATAGATACGTTAGTCTGACATTGATATGTGACATCACAATATAGAGGTGAATCTAGCATTGATATTTAACATCACAGTAGAGAGGTTCGTCTGACATTGATATGTGAGATCACAATAGAGAGGTGAATCTGGCATCGATATTCAACATCAATGTAGAGAGGCTGGTCTGGCATTGATATATGACATCAGAATATAGAGGTTAAACTGGCATTGATATGAGACATCTCCATAGAGAGGTTAATCTGCCATTGATATGTGACATCACAATAGAGAGGTTCGGTTGACATTGATATGTGACATCACAATAGAGAGGTGAATCTGGCATTGATATTTAACATCAATGTAGATAGGCTGGTCTGGCATTGATATGTGACATCACAATACAGAGTTGAATCTGGCATTGATATTTAACATCAATGTAGAGAGGCTGGTCTGGCATTGATATATGACATCACAGTAGATATGTTCCTTTGACATTGATATGTGACATCACAGTAGAGAGGTGAATCTGGCATTGATATGTGACATCGCAGTAGATAGGTTCGTCTGACATTGATATGTGACATCACAGTAGAGAGGTGAATCTGGCATTGATATGTGACATGACAATAGAGAGGTGAATCAGGCATTGATATTTAACATCAATGTAGAGAGACTGGTCTGGCATTGATATGTGACATCACAATAGAGAGGTGAATCTGGCATCGATATATGACATCACAATATAGAGGTGAATATGGCATTGATATTTAACATCACAGTAGAGAGGTTCGTCTGTCATTGATATGTGACATCACAATACAGAGGTGAATCTGGCATCGATATTCAAGATCAATGTAGAGAGGCTTGTCTGGCATTGATATGTGACATCACAATAGAGAGGTTCGTTTGACATTGATATGTGACATCACAATAGAGTGGTGAATCTGGCATCGATATTCAACATCAATGTAGAGAGGCTGGTCTGGCATTGATATATGACATCACAATATAGAGGTGAATCTGGCATTGATATTTAACATCACAGTAGAGAGGTTGGTCTGGCATTGATATGTGACATCACAATAGAGACATTCGATTGACACTGATATGTGACATCACAATAGAGACGTTCGTTTGACACTGACATCACAATAGCGAGTTGAATCTGGCATTGATATTTAACGTCAATGATGAGAGGTTCGTTGGACACTGATATGTGACATATCAATAGAGAGGTGAATCTGGCATCGATATTCAACATCAATGTAGAGAGGCTGGTCTGGCATTGATATATGAATTCACAATAGAGAGGTGAATCTGGCATGGACTTTTAACATCACAGTAGAGAGGTTCGTCTGACATTGATATGTGACATCACAATAGAGAGGTGAATCTGGCATCGATATTTGACATCAATTTCGATAGGCTGGTCTGGCATTGATATTTAACATCACAGTAGAGAGGCTGGTCTGGCATTAATATGTGACATCACAATAGAGAGGTGAATCTGGTATTGATATTTAACATCAATGTAGAGAGGCAGGTCTGGTATTGATATGTGACATCACAATATAGAGGTGAATCTAGCATTGATATTTAACATCACAGTAGAGAGGTTCGTCTGACATTGATATGTGACATCACAATAGAGAGGTGAATCTGGCATCGATATTTGACATCAATTTCGATAGGCTGGTCTGGCATTGATATTTAACATCACAGTAGAGAGGCTGGTCTGGCATTAATATGTGACATCACAATAGAGAGGTGAATCTGGTATTGATATTTAACATCAATGTAGAGAGGCAGGTCTGGTATTGATATGTTACATCACATTATAGAGGTGAATCTGGCATTGATATTTAACATCAATGTAGAGAGGCAGGTCTGTCATTGATATATGACATCACAATATAGAGGTGAATCTGGCATCGATATATGACATCACAATATAGAGGTGAATATGGCATTGATATTTAACATCACAGTAGAGAGGTTCGTCTGACATTGATATGTGACATCACAATAGAGAGGTTCGTTTGACATTGATATGTGACATCACATTAGAGAGGTGAATCTGACATCGATATTCAACATCAATGTAGAGAGGCTGGTCTGGCATTGATATATGACATCACAATATAGAGGTGAATCTGGCATTGATATTTAACATCACAGTAGAGAGGCTGGTCTGGCATTGATATGTGACATCACAATAGAGACATTCGGTTGACACTAATATGTGACATCACAATAGAGATGTTCGTTTGACACTGATATGTGACATCACAATAGATACGTTAGTCTGACATTGATATGTGACATCACAATATAGAGGTGAATCTAGCATTGATATTTAACATCACAGTAGAGAGGTTCGTCTGACATTGATATGTGAGATCACAATAGAGAGGTGAATCTGGCATCGATATTCAACATCAATGTAGAGAGGCTGGTCTGGCATTGATATATGACATCAGAATATAGAGGTTAAACTGGCATTGATATGAGACATCTCCATAGAGAGGTTAATCTGGCATTGATATGTGACATCGCAGTAGATAGGTTCGTCTGACATTGATATGTGACATCACAGTAGAGAGGTGAATCTGGCATTGATATGTGACATCACAATAGAGAGGTGAATCTGGCATTGATATGTGACATCGCAGTAGATAGGTTCGTCTGACATTGATATGTGACATCACAATATAGAGGTGAATCTGGCATTGATATTTAACATCAATGTAGAGAGACTGGTCTGGCATTGATATGTGACATCACAATAGAGAGGTGAATCAGGCATTGATATTTAACATCACAGTAGATAGGTTCGTCTGACATTGATATGTGACATCACAATAGAGAGGTGAATCTGGCATCGACATTCAACATCAATGTAGAGAGGCTGGTCTGGCATTGATATGTGTTATCACAATACAGAGGTGAATCTGGCATTGATATGTGACATCAATGTAGATATGCTGGTCTGGCATTGATATTTAACATCACAGTAGAGAGGCTGGTCTGGCATTAATATGTGACATCACAATAGAGAGGTGAATCTGGCATTGATATTTAACATCAATGTAGAGAGGCTGGTCTGGTATTGATATGTGACATCACAATATAGAGTTGAATCTAGCATTGATATTTAACATCACAGAAGAGAGGTTCGTCTTACATTGATATGTTACATCACAATATAGAGGTGAATCTGGCATCGATATATGACATCACAATATAGAGGTGAATATGGCATTGATATTTAACATCACAGTAGAGAGGTTCGTCTGACATTGATATGTGACATCACAATAGAGAGGAGAATCTGTCATCGATATTCAACATCAATGTAGAGAGGCTTGTCTGGCATTGATATGTGACATCACAATAGAGAGGTTCGTTTGACATTGATATGTGACATCACAATAGAGAGGTGAATCTGGCATCGATATTCAACATCAATGTAGAGAGACTGGTCTGGCATTGATATATGACATCACAATATAGAGGTTAATCTGGCATTGATATTTAACATCACAGTAGAGAGGCTGTTCTGGCATTGATATGTGACATAACAATAGAGACATTCGATTGACACTAATATGTGACATCACAATAGAGACGTTCGTTTGACACTGATATGTGACATCACAATAGATACATTAGTCTGACATTGATATGTGACATCACAATAGAGAGGTGAATCAGGCATTGATATTTAACGTGAATGACGAGAGATTCGTCTGACATTGATATGTGACATCACAATAGAGAGATGAATCTGGCATCGATATTTGACATCAATGTAGAGAGGCTGGTCTGGCATTGATATGTGACATCACAATATAGAGGTGAATCTAGCATTGATATTTAACATCACAGTAGAGAGGTTCGTCTGACATTGATATGTGAGATCACAATAGAGAGGTGAATCTGGCATCGATATTCAACATCAATGTAGAGAGGCTGGTCTGGCATTGATATATGACATCAGAATATAGAGGTTAAACTGGCATTGATATGAGACATCACAATAGAGAGGTGAATCTGGCATTGATATGTGAGATCACAATAGAGAGGTACGGTTGACATTGATATGTGACATCACAATAGAGAGGTGAATCTGGCATTGATATTTAACATCAATGTAGATAGGCTGGTCTGGCATTGATATGTGTTATCACAATACAGAGGTGAATCTAGCATTGATATTTAACATCACAGTAGAGAGGTTCGTCTTACATTGATATGTGACATCACATTATAGAGGTGAATCTGGCATTGACATTTAACATCAATGTTGAGAGGCTGGTCTGGCATTGATATATGACATCACAATATAGAGGTGAATCTAGCATTGATATTTAAAATCACAGTAGAGAGGTTCGTTTGACATTGATATGTGACATCACAGTAGAGAGGTGAATCTGGCATTGATATGTGACATCACAGTAGATATGTTCGTTTGACATTGATATGTGACATCACAGTAGAGAGGTGAATCTGGCATTCATATGTGACATCACAGTAGATATGTTCGTTTGACATTGATATGTGACATCACAGTAGAGAGGTGAATCGGGCATTGATATTTCACATCACAGTAGATAGGTTCGTCTGACATTGATATGTGACATCACAGTAGAGAGGTGAATCTGGCATTGATATGTGACATCACAGTAGATATGTTCGTTTGACATTGATATGTGACATCACAGTAGAGAGGTGAATCTGGCATTCATATGTGACATCACAATAGAGAGGTGAATCTGGCATCGACATTCAACATCAATGTAGAGAGGCTGGTCTGGCATTGATATGTGTTATCACAATACAGAGGTGAATCTGGCATTGATATGTGACATCAAATCAGAAACGCGAGTGTGGTATTGATATGTGACATCGAAACAGAGAGGCGAATCTGTCATTGAAATTTAACATCAATGTAGAGAAGCGAGTCTGGTATTGATATGTGACATCACAAAAGAGAGGTGAATCTGGCATTGATATGTGACATCACGGTAGAGAGGTTCATTTGACATTGATATGTGACATCACAGTAGAGAGATGAATCTGGCATTGATATTTAACATCAATGTAGAGCGGTTAGTCTGACATTGATATGTGACATCACAATAGAGAGATGAATCTGGCATTGATATTTAACATATACAAGTAGAGAGGAGAATCTGGCATTGATATGTGACATCAAAATAGAGTGGTTCGTCTGACATTGATATGTGACAACACAATAGAGAGGTGAATCTGGCATTGATATTTAACATCACAGTAGAGTGGTTCGTCTGACATTGATATTTGACATCACAGCAGAGAAGCGAGTCTGGTATTGATATGTGACATCACAGTAGATATGTTCGTTTGACATTGATATGTGACATCACAGTAGAGAGGTGAATCTGGCATTGATATGTGACATCACAATAGAGAGGTGAATCAGGCATTGATATTTAACATCAATGTAGAGAGACTGGTCTGGCATTGATATGTGACATCACAATAGAGAGGTGAATTTGGCATTGACATGTGACATCACAGTAGCGAGGTGAATCTGGCATTGAAATGTGACATCACAATAGAGAGGTAAATCTGGCATTGATATTTAACATCAATGTAGATAGGTTCGTCTGACATTGATATGTGACATCACAATAGAGAGGTGAATTTGGCATTGACATGTGACATCACAGTAGAGAGGTGAATCTGACATTGATATGTGACATCACAATAGAGAGGTTCGTCTGGCATTGATATGTGACATCACAATAGAGACGTTCGTTTGACATTGATATGTGACATCACAATAGATAGGTGAATCTGGCATTGATATGTGACATCACAATACAGAGGTGAATCTGGCATTGATATTTAACATCAATGTAGAGAGACTGGTCTGACATTGATATGTGACATCACAATAGAGAGGTTCGTCTGGCATTGATATGTGACTTCACAATAGAGACGGTCGTTTGGCATTGATATGTGACATCACAATATAGAGGTGAATCTGGCATCGATATTCAACATCACAGTAGAGAGGCTGGTCTGGCATTAATATGTGACATCACAATAGAGAGGTGAATCTGGCATTGATATGTGACATCACAACAGAGAGGTTCGGTTGACATTGATATGTGACATCACAATAGAGAGGTGAATCTGGCATTGATATTTAACATCAATGTAGAGAGGCTGGTCTGGCATTGATATATGACATCAGAATATAGAGGTTAAACTGGCATTGATATGAGACATCTCCATAGAGAGGTTAATCTGGCATTGATATGTGACATCACAACAGAGAGGTTCGGTTGACATTGATATGTGACATCACAATAGAGAGGTGAATCTGGCATTGATATTTAACATCAATGTAGATAGGCTGGTCTGACATTGATATGTGACATCACAATAGAGAGGTGAATCTGGCATTGATATTTAACATCAATGTAGATAGGCTGGTCTGGCATTGATATGTGTTATCACAATACAGAGGTGAATCTAGCATTGATATGTGACATCACAATAGAGAGGTTCGGTTGACATTGATATGTGACATCACAATATAGAGGTGAATCTGGCATCGATATTCAACATCACAGTAGAGAGGCTGGTCTGGCATTAATATGTGACATCACAATAGAGAGGTGAATCTGGTATTGATATTTAACATCAATGTAGAGAGGCTGGTCTGGCATTGATATATGACATCAGAATATAGAGGTTAATCTGGCATTGATATGTGACATCACAACAGAGAGGTTCGGTTGACATTGATATGTGACATCACAATAGAGAGGTGAATCTGGCATTGATATTTAACATCAATGTAGATAGGCTGGTCTGACATTGATATGTGACATCACAATAGAGAGGTGAATCTGGCATTGATATTTAACATCAATGTAGATAGGCTGGTCTGGCATTGATATGTGACATCGCAATACAGAGTTGAATCTGGCATTGATATTTAACATCAATGTAGAGAGGCTGGTCTGGCATTGATATATGACATCACAATATAGAGGTGAATCTGGCATCGATATATGACATCACAATATAGAGGTGAATATGGCATTGATATTTAACATCACAGTAGAGAGGTTCGTCAGACATTGATATGTGACATCACAATAGAGAGGTGAATCTGTCATCGATATTCAACATCAATGTACAGAGGCTGGTCTGGCACTGATATATGACATCACAATATAGAGGTGAATCTGGCATCGATATTCAACATCAATGTAGAGAGGCTTGTCTGGCATTGATATGTGACATCACAATAGAGAGGTTCGTTTCACATTGATATGTGACATCACAGTAGAGAGGTGAATCTGGCATTGATATGTGACATCACAATAGAGAGGTTCGTCTGACATTGATATGTGACATCACAGTAGAGAGGTGAATCTGGCATTGATATGTGACATCACAGTAGATATGTTCGTTTGACATTGATATGTGACATCACAGTAGAGAGGTGAATCTGGCATTGATATGTGACATCACTGTAGATAGGTTAGTCTGACATTGATATGTGACATCACAGTAGAGAGGTGAATCTGGCATTGATATGTGACATCACAATAGAGAGGTGAATCAGGCATTGATATTTAACATCAATGTAGAGAGACTGGTCTGGCATTGATATGTGACATCACAATAGAGAGGTGAATCAGGCATTGATATTTAACATCAATGTAGAGAGACTGGTCTGGCATTGATATGTGACATCACAATAGAGAGGTGAATCAGGCATTGATATTTAACATCACAGTAGATAGATTCGTCTGACATTGATATGTGACATCACAATAGAGAGGTGAATCTGGCATCGACATTCAACATCAATGTAGAGAGGCTGGTCTGGCATTGATATGTGTTATCACAATACAGAGGTGAATCTGGCATTGATATGTGACATCAATGTAGATATGCTGGTCTGGCATTGATATTTAACATCACAGTAGAGAGGCTGGTCTGGCATTAATATGTGACATCACAATAGAGAGGTGAATCTGGCATTGATATTTAACATCAATGTAGAGAGGCTGGTCTGGTATTGATATGTGACATCACAATATAGAGGTGAATCTAGCATTGATATTTATCATCACAGTAGAGAGGTTCGTCTTACATTGATATGTTACATCACAATATAGAGGTGAATCTGGCATCGATATATGACATCACAATATAGAGGTGAATATGGCATTGATATTTAACATCTCAGTAGAGAGGATCGTCTGACATTGATATGTGACATCACAATAGAGAGGTTCGTTTGACATTGATATGTGACATCACAATAGAGAGGTGAATCTGGCATTGATATTTAACATCAATGTAGAGAGGCTGGTCTGGTATTGATATGTGACATCACAATATAGAGGTGAATCTAGCATTGATATTTAACTTCACAGTAGAGAGGCTGGTCTGGCATTAATATGTGACATCACAATAGAGAGGTGAATCTGGCATTGATATTTAACATCAATGTAGAGAGGCTGGTCTGGTATTGATATGTGACATCACAATATAGAGGTGAATCTAGCATTGATATTTAACATCACAGTAGAGAGGTTCGTCTTACATTGATATGTTACATCACAATATAGAGGTGAATCTGGCATCGATATATGACATCACAATATAGAGGTGAATATGGCATTGATATTTAACATCTCAGTAGAGAGGTTCGTCTGGCATTGATATGTGACATCACAATAGAGACGTTTGTTTGACATTGATATGTGACATCACAATAGAGAGGTGAATCTGGCATTGATATTTAACATCAATGTAGAGAGACTGGTCTGACATTGATATGTGACATCACAATAGAGAGGTTCGTCTGGCATTGATATGTGACTTCACAATAGAGACGGTCGTTTGGCATTGATATGTGACATCACAATATAGAGGTGAATCTGGCATTGATATTTAACATCAATGTAGAGAGGCTGGTCTGGTATTGATATGTGACATCACAATATAGAGGTGAATCTAGCATTGATATTTAACATCACAGTAGAGAGGCTGGTCTGGCATTAATATGTGACATCACAATAGAGAGGTGAATCTGGCATTGATATTTAACATCAATGTAGAGAGGCTGGTCTGGTATTGATATGTGACATCACAATATAGAGGTGAATCTAGCATTGATATTTAACATCACAGTAGAGAGGCTGGTCTGGCATTAATATGTGACATCACAATAGAGAGGTGAATCTGGCATTGATATTTAACATCAATGTAGAGAGGCTGGTCTGGTATTGATATGTGACATCACAATATAGAGGTGAATCTAGCATTGATATTTAACATCACAGTAGAGAGGTTCGTCTTACATTGATATGTTACATCACAATATAGAGGTGAATCTGGCATCGATATATGACATCACAATATAGAGGTGAATATGGCATTGATATTTAACATCTTAGTAGAGAGGTTCGTCTGGCATTGATATGTGACATCACAATAGAGACGTTTGTTTGACATTGATATGTGACATCACAATAGAGAGGTGAATCTGGCATTGATATGTGACATCACAATACAGAGGTGAATCTGGCATTGATATTTAACATCAATGTAGAGAGACTGGTCTGACATTGATATGTGACATCACAATAGAGAGGTTCGTCTGGCATTGATATGTGACTTCACAATAGAGACGGTCGTTTGGCATTGATATGTGACATCACAATATAGAGGTGAATCTGGCATTGATATTTAACATCAATGTAGAGAGGCTGGTCTGGTATTGATATGTGACATCACAATATAGAGGTGAATCTAGCATTGATATTTAACATCACAGTAGAGAGGCTGGTCTGGCATTAATATGTGAGATCACAATAGAGAGGTGAATCTGGCATTGATATTTAACATCAATGTAGAGAGGCTGGTCTGGTATTGATATGTGACATCACAATATAGAGGTGAATCTAGCATTGATATTTAACATCACAGTAGAGAGGTTCGTCTTACATTGATATGTTACATCACAATATAGAGGTGAATCTGGCATCGATATATGACATCACAATATAGAGGTGAATATGGCATTGATATTTAACATCTCAGTAGAGAGGTTCGTCTGGCATTGATATGTGACATCACAATAGAGACGTTTGTTTGACATTGATATGTGACATCACAATAGAGAGGTGAATCTGGCATTGATATGTGACATCACAATACAGAGGTGAATCTGGCATTGATATTTAACATCAATGTAGAGAGACTGGTCTGACATTGATATGTGACATCACAATAGAGAGGTTCGTCTGGCATTGATATGTGTCTTCACAATAGAGACGGTCGTTTGGCATTGATATGTGACATCACAATATAGAGGTGAATCTGGCATTGATATTTAACTTCAATGTAGAGAGGTTCGGCTGACATTGATATGTGACATAACAATAGAGAGGTGAATCTGGCATCGATATTCAACATCACAGTAGAGAGGCTGGTCTGGCATTAATATGTGACATCACAATAGAGAGGTGAATCTGGTATTGATATTTAACATCAATGTAGAGAGGCTGGTCTGGCATTGATATATGACATCAGAATATAGAGGTTAAACTGGCATTGATATGAGACATCTCCATAGAGAGGTTAATCTGGCATTGATATGTGACATCACAACAGAGAGGTTCGGTTGACATTGATATGTGACATCACAATAGAGAGGTGAATCTGGCATTGATATTTAACATCAATGTAGAGAGGCTGGTCTGGTATTGATATGTGACATCACAATATAGAGGTGAATCTAGCATTGATATTTAACATCACAGTAGAGAGGCTGGTCTGGCATTAATATGTGACATCACAATAGAGAGGTGAATCTGGCATTGATATTTAACATCAATGTAGAGAGGCTGGTCTGGTATTGATATGTGACATCACAATATAGAGGTGAATCTAGCATTGATATTTAACATCACAGTAGAGAGGTTCGTCTTACATTGATATGTTACATCACAATATAGAGGTGAATCTGGCATCGATATATGACATCACAATATAGAGGTGAATATGGCATTGATATTTAACATCTCAGTAGAGAGGTTCGTCTGGCATTTATATGTGACATCACAATAGAGACGTTTGTTTGACATTGATATGTGACATCACAATAGAGAGGTGAATCTGGCATTGATATGTGACATCACAATACAGAGGTGAATCTGGCATTGATATTTAACATCAATGTAGAGAGACTGGTCTGACATTGATATGTGACATCACAATAGAGAGGTTCGTCTGGCATTGATATGTGACTTCACAATAGAGACGGTCGTTTGGCATTGATATGTGACATCACAATATAGAGGTGAATCTGGCATTGATATTTAACTTCAATGTAGAGAGGTTCGGCTGACATTGATATGTGACATAACAATAGAGAGGTGAATCTGGCGTCGATATTCAACATCACAGTAGAGAGGCTGGTCTGGCATTAATATGTGACATCACAATAGAGAGGTGAATCTGGTATTGATATTTAACATCAATGTAGAGAGGCTGATCTGGCATTGATATATGACATCAGAATATAGAGGTTAAACTGGCATTGATATGAGACATCTCCATAGAGAGGTTAATCTGGCATTGATATGTGACATCACAACAGAGAGGTTCGGTTGACATTGATATGTGACATCACAACAGAGAGGTTCGTCTTACATTGATATGTTACATCACAATATAGAGGTGAATCTGGCATCGATATATGACATCACAATATAGAGGTGAATATGGCATTGATATTTAACATCTCAGTAGAGAGGTTCGTCTGGCATTGATATGTGACATCACAATAGAGACGTTTGTTTGACATTGATATGTGACATCACAATAGAGAGGTGAATCTGGCATTGATATGTGACATCACAATACAGAGGTGAATCTGGCATTGATATTTAACATCAATGTAGAGAGACTGGTCTGACATTGATATGTGACATCACAATAGAGAGGTTCGTCTGGCATTGATATGTGACTTCACAATAGAGACGGTCGTTTGGCATTGATATGTGACATCACAATATAGAGGTGAATCTGGCATTGATATTTAACTTCAATGTAGAGAGGTTCGGCTGACATTGATATGTGACATAACAATAGAGAGGTGAATCTGGCATCGATATTCAACATCACAGTAGAGAGGCTGGTCTGGCATTAATATGTGACATAACAATAGAGAGGTGAATCTGGTATTGATATTTAACATCAATGTAGAGAGGCTGGTCTGGCATTAATATATGACATCAGAATATAGAGGTTAAACTGGCATTGATATGAGACATCTCCATAGAGAGGTTAATCTGGCATTGATATGTGACATCACAACAGAGAGGTTCGGTTGACATTGATATGTGACATCACAATAGAGAGGTGAATCTGGCATTGATATTTAACATCAATGTAGAGAGGCTGGTCTGGTATTGATATGTGACATCACAATATAGAGGTGAATCTAGCATTGATATTTAACATCACAGTAGAGAGGCTGGTCTGGCATTAATATGTGACATCACAATAGAGAGGTGAATCTGGCATTGATATTTAACATCAATGTAGAGAGGCTGGTCTGGTATTGATATGTGACATCACAATATAGAGGTGAATCTAGCATTGATATTTAACATCACAGTAGAGAGGTTCGTCTTACATTGATATGTTACATCACAATATAGAGGTGAATCTGGCATCGATATATGACATCACAATATAGAGGTGAATATGGCATTGATATTTAACATCTCAGTAGAGAGGTTCGTCTGGCATTTATATGTGACATCACAATAGAGACGTTTGTTTGACATTGATATGTGACATCACAATAGAGAGGTGAATCTGGCATTGATATGTGACATCACAATACAGAGGTGAATCTGGCATTGATATTTAACATCAATGTAGAGAGACTGGTCTGACATTGATATGTGACATCACAATAGAGAGGTTCGTCTGGCATTGATATGTGACTTCACAATAGAGACGGTCGTTTGGCATTGATATGTGACATCACAATATAGAGGTGAATCTGGCATTGATATTTAACTTCAATGTAGAGAGGTTCGGCTGACATTGATATGTGACATAACAATAGAGAGGTGAATCTGGCGTCGATATTCAACATCACAGTAGAGAGGCTGGTCTGGCATTAATATGTGACATCACAATAGAGAGGTGAATCTGGTATTGATATTTAACATCAATGTAGAGAGGCTGGTCTGGCATTGATATATGACATCAGAATATAGAGGTTAAACTGGCATTGATATGAGACATCTCCATAGAGAGGTTAATCTGGCATTGATATGTGACATCACAACAGAGAGGTTCGGTTGACATTGATATGTGACATCACAATAGAGAGGTGAATCTAGCATTGATATTTAACATCACAGTAGAGAGGTTCGTCTTACATTGATAAGTTACATCACAATATAGAGGTGAATCTGGCATCGATATATGACATCACAATATAGAGGTGAATATGGCATTGATATTTAACATCTCAGTAGAGAGGTTCGTCTGGCATTGATATGTGACATCACAATAGAGACGTTTGTTTGACATTGATATGTGACATCACAATAGAGAGGTTCGTCTGGCATTGATATGTGACTTCACAATAGAGACGGTCGTTTGGCATTGATATGTGACATCACAATATAGAGGTGAATCTGGCATTGATATTTAACATCAATGTAGAGAGGCTGGTCTGGTATTGATATGTGACATCACAATATAGAGGTGAATCTAGCATTGATATTTAACATCACAGTAGAGAGGCTGGTCTGGCATTAATATGTGACATCACAATAGAGAGGTGAATCTGGCATTGATATTTAACATCAATGTAGAGAGGCTGGTCTGGTATTGATATGTGACATCACAATATAGAGGTGAATCTAGCATTGATATTTAACATCACAGTAGAGAGGCTGGTCTGGCATTAATATGTGACATCACAATAGAGAGGTGAATCTGGCATTGATATTTAACATCAATGTAGAGAGGCTGGTCTGGTATTGATATGTGACATCACAATATAGAGGTGAATCTAGCATTGATATTTAACATCACAGTAGAGAGGTTCGTCTTACATTGATATGTTACATCACAATATAGAGGTGAATCTAGCATTGATATTTAACATCACAGTAGAGAGGTTCGTCTTACATTGATATGTTACATCACAATAGAGACGTTTGTTTGACATTGATATGTGACATCACAATAGAGAGGTGAATCTGGCATTGATATGTGACATCACAATACAGAGGTGAATCTGGCATTGATATTTAACATCAATGTAGAGAGACTGGTCTGACATTGATATGTGACATCACAATAGAGAGGTTCGTCTGGCATTGATATGTGACTTCACAATAGAGACGGTCGTTTGGCATTGATATGTGACATCACAATATAGAGGTGAATCTGGCATTGATATTTAACATCAATGTAGAGAGGCTGGTCTGGTATTGATATGTGACATCACAATATAGAGGTGAATCTAGCATTGATATTTAACATCACAGTAGAGAGGCTGGTCTGGCATTAATATGTGAGATCACAATAGAGAGGTGAATCTGGCATTGATATTTAACATCAATGTAGAGAGGCTGGTCTGGTATTGATATGTGACATCACAATATAGAGGTGAATCTAGCATTGATATTTAACATCACAGTAGAGAGGTTCGTCTTACATTGATATGTTACATCACAATATAGAGGTGAATCTGGCATCGATATATGACATCACAATATAGAGGTGAATATGGCATTGATATTTAACATCTCAGTAGAGAGGTTCGTCTGGCATTGATATGTGACATCACAATAGAGAAGTTTGTTTGACATTGATATGTGACATCACAATAGAGAGGTGAATCTGGCATTGATATGTGACATCACAATACAGATGTGAATCTGGCATTGATATTTAACATCAATGTAGAGAGACTGGTCTGACATTGATATGTGACATCACAATAGAGAGGTTCGTCTGGCATTGATATGTGACTTCACAATAGAGACGGTCGTTTGGCATTGATATGTGACATCACAATATAGAGGTGAGTCTGGCATTGATATTTAACTTCAATGTAGAGAGGTTCGGCTGACATTGATCTGTGACATAACAATAGAGAGGTGAATCTGGCATCGATATTCAACATCACAGTAGAGAGGCTGGTCTGGCATTAATATGTGACATCACAATAGAGAGGTGAATCTGGTATTGATATTTAACATCAATGTAGAGAGGCTGGTCTGGCATTGATATATGACATCAGAATATAGAGGTTAAACTGGCATTGATATGAGACATCTCCATAGAGAGGTTAATCTGGCATTGATATGTGACATCACAACAGAGAGGTTCGGTTGACATTGATATGTGACATCACAATAGAGAGGTGAATCTGGCATTGATATTTAACATCAATGTAGAGAGGCTGGTCTGGTATTGATATGTGACATCACAATATAGAGGTGAATCTAGCATTGATATTTAACATCACAGTAGAGAGGTTCGTCTTACATTGATATGTTACATCACAATATAGAGGTGAATCTGGCATCGATATATGACATCACAATATAGAGGTGAATATGGCATTGATATTTAACATCTCAGTAGAGAGGTTCGTCTGGCATTTATATGTGACATCACAATAGAGACGTTTGTTTGACATTGATATGTGACATCACAATAGAGAGGTGAATCTGGCGTCGATATTCAACATCACAGTAGAGAGGCTGGTCTGGCATTAATATGTGACATCACAATAGAGAGGTGAATCTGGTATTGATATTTAACATCAATGTAGAGAGGCTGGTCTGGCATTGATATATGACATCAGAATATAGAGGTTAAACTGGCATTGATATGAGACATCTCCATAGAGAGGTTAATCTGGCATTGATATGTGACATCACAACAGAGAGGTTCGGTTGACATTGATATGTGACATCACAATAGAGAGGTGAATCTAGCATTGATATTTAACATCACAGTAGAGAGGTTCGTCTTACATTGATATGTTACATCACAATATAGAGGTGAATCTGGCATCGATATATGACATCACAATATAGAGGTGAATATGGCATTGATATTTAACATCTAAGTAGAGAGGTTCGTCTGGCATTGATATGTGACATCACAATAGAGACGTTTGTTTGACATTGATATGTGACATCACAATAGAGAGGTGAATCTGGCATTGATATGTGACATCACAATACAGAGGTGAATCTGGCATTGATATTTAACATCAATGTAGAGAGACTGGTCTGACATTGATATGTGACATCACAATAGAGAGGTTCGTCTGGCATTGATATGTGACTTCACAATAGAGACGGTCGTTTGGCATTGATATGTGACATCACAATATAGAGGTGAATCTGGCATTGATATTTAACTTCAATGTAGAGAGGTTCGGCTGACATTGATATGTGACATAACAATAGAGAGGTGAATCTGGCATCGATATTCAACATCACAGTAGAGAGGCTGGTCTGGCATTAATATGTGACATCACAATAGAGAGGTGAATCTGGTATTGATATTTAACATCAATGTAGAGAGGCTGGTCTGGCATTGATATATGACATCAGAATATAGAGGTTAAACTGGCATTGATATGAGACATCTCCATAGAGAGGTTAATCTGGCATTGATATGTGACATCACAACAGAGAGGTTCGGTTGACATTGATATGTGACATCACAATAGAGAGGTGAATCTGGCATTGATATTTAACATCAATGTAGAGAGGCTGGTCTGGTATTGATATGTGACATCACAATATAGAGGTGAATCTAGCATTGATATTTAACATCACAGTAGAGAGGCTGGTCTGGCATTAATATGTGACATCACAATAGAGAGGTGAATCTGGCATTGATATTTAACATCAATGTAGAGAGGCTGGTCTGGTATTGATATGTGACATCACAATATAGAGGTGAATCTAGCATTGATATTTAACATCACAGTAGAGAGGTTCGTCTTACATTGATATGTTACATCACAATATAGAGGTGAATCTGGCATCGATATATGACATCACAATATAGAGGTGAATATGGCATTGATATTTAACATCTCAGTAGAGAGGTTCGTCTGGCATTTATATGTGACATCACAATAGAGACGTTTGTTTGACATTGATATGTGACATCACAATAGAGAGGTGAATCTGGCATTGATATGTGACATCACAATACAGAGGTGAATCTGGCATTGATATTTAACATCAATGTAGAGAGACTGGTCTGACATTGATATGTGACATCACAATAGAGAGGTTCGTCTGGCATTGATATGTGACTTCACAATAGAGACGGTCGTTTGGCATTGATATGTGACATCACAATATAGAGGTGAATCTGGCATTGATATTTAACTTCAATGTAGAGAGGTTCGGCTGACATTGATATGTGACATAACAATAGAGAGGTGAATCTGGCGTCGATATTCAACATCACAGTAGAGAGGCTGGTCTGGCATTAATATGTGACATCACAATAGAGAGGTGAATCTGGTATTGATATTTAACATCAATGTAGAGAGGCTGGTCTGGCATTGATATATGACATCAGAATATAGAGGTTAAACTGGCATTGATATGAGACATCTCCATAGAGAGGTTAATCTGGCATTGATATGTGACATCACAACAGAGAGGTTCGGTTGACATTGATATGTGACATCACAATAGAGAGGTGAATCTAGCATTGATATTTAACATCACAGTAGAGAGGTTCGTCTTACATTGATATGTTACATCACAATATAGAGGTGAATCTGGCATCGATATATGACATCACAATATAGAGGTGAATATGGCATTGATATTTAACATCTCAGTAGAGAGGTTCGTCTGGCATTGATATGTGACATCACAATAGAGACGTTTGTTTGACATTGATATGTGACATCACAATAGAGAGGTGAATCTGGCATTGATATGTGACATCACAATACAGAGGTGAATCTGGCATTGATATTTAACATCAATGTAGAGAGACTGGTCTGACATTGATATGTGACATCACAATAGAGAGGTTCGTCTGGCATTGATATGTGACTTCACAATAGAGACGGTCGTTTGGCATTGATATATGACATCACAATATAGAGGTGAATCTGGCATTGATATTTAACATCAATGTAGAGAGGCTGGTCTGGTATTGATATGTGACATCACAATATAGAAGTGAATCTAGCATTGATATTTAACATCACAGTAGAGAGGTTCGTCTGGCATTGATATGTGACATCACAATAGAGACGTTTGTTTGACATTGATATGTGACATCACAATAGAGAGGTGAATCTGGCATTGATATGTGACATCACAATACAGAGGTGAATCTGGCATTGATATTTAACATCAATGTAGAGAGGCTGGTCTGGTATTGATATGTGACATCACAATATAGAGGTGACTCTAGCATTGATATTTAACATCACAGTAGAGAGGCTGGTCTGGCATTAATATGTGACATCACAATAGAGAGGTGAATCTGGCATTGATATTTAACATCAATGTAGAGAGGCTGGTCTGGTATTGATATGTGACATCACAATATAGAGGTGAATCTAGCATTGATATTTAACATCACAGTAGAGAGGTTCGTCTTACATTGATATGTTACATCACAATAGAGACGTTTGTTTGACATTGATATGTGACATCACAATAGAGAGGTGAATCTGGCATTGATATGTGACATCACAATACAGAGGTGAATCTGGCATTGATATATGACATCACAATATAGAAGTGAATCTAGCATTGATATTTAACATCACAGTAGAGAGGTTCGTCTGGCATTGATATGTGACATCACAATAGAGACGTTTGTTTGACATTGATATGTGACATCACAATAGAGAGGTGAATCTGGCATTGATATGTGACATCACAATACAGAGGTGAATCTGGCATTGATATTTAACATCAATGTAGAGAGGCTGGTCTGGTATTGATATGTGACATCACAATATAGAGGTGACTCTAGCATTGATATTTAACATCACAGTAGAGAGGCTGGTCTGGCATTAATATGTGACATCACAATAGAGAGGTGAATCTGGCATTGATATTTAACATCAATGTAGAGAGGCTGGTCTGGTATTGATATGTGACATCACAATATAGAGGTGAATCTAGCATTGATATTTAACATCACAGTAGAGAGGTTCGTCTTACATTGATATGTTACATCACAATAGAGACGTTTGTTTGACATTGATATGTGACATCACAATAGAGAGGTGAATCTGGCATTGATATGTGACATCACAATACAGAGGTGAATCTGGCATTGATATATGACATCACAATATAGAGGTGAATCTGGCATCGATATATGACATCACAATATAGAGGTGAATATGGCATTGATATTTAACATCTCAGTAGAGAGGTTCGTCTGGCATTGATATGTGACATCACAATAGAGAGGTGAATCTGGCATTGATATTTAACATCAATGTAGGGAGACTGGTCTGACATTGATATGTGACATCACAATAGAGAGGTTCGTCTGGCATTGATATGTGACTTCACAATAGAGACGGTCGTTTGGCATTGATATGTGACATCACAATATAGAGGTGAATCTGGCATTGATATTTAACATCAATGTAGAGAGGCTGGTCTGGCATTAATATGTGACATCACAATAGAGAGGTGAATCTGGCATTGATATTTAACATCAATGTAGAGAGGCTGGTCTGGTATTGATATGTGACATCACAATATAGAGGTGAATCTAGCATTGATATTTAACATCACAGTAGAGAGGCTGGTCTGGCATTAATATGTGACATCACAATAGAGAGGTGAATCTGGCATTGATATTTAACATCAATGTAGAGAGGCTGGTCTGGTATTGATATGTGACATCACAATATAGAGGTGAATCTAGCATTGATATTTAACATCACAGTAGAGAGGCTGGTCTGGCATTAATATGTGACATCACAATAGAGAGGTGAATCTGGCATTGATATTTAACATCAATGTAGAGAGGCTGGTCTGGTATTGATATGTGACATCACAATATAGAGGTGAATCTAGCATTGATATTTAACATCACAGTAGAGAGGTTCGTCTTACATTGATATGTTACATCACAATATAGAGGTGAATCTAGCATTGATATTTAACATCTCAGCAGAGAGGTTCGTCTGGCATTGATATGTGACATCACAATAGAGACATTTGTTTCACATTGATATGTGACATCACAATAGAGAGGTGAATCTGGCATTGATATGTGACATCACAATACAGAGGTGAATCTGGCATTGATATTTAACATCAATGTAGAGAGACTGGTCTGACATTGATATGTGACATCACAATAGAGAGGTTCGTCTGGCATTGATATGTGACTTCACAATAGAGACGGTCGTTTGGCATTGATATATGACATCACAATATAGAGGTGAATCTGGCATTGATATTTAACATCAATGTAGAGAGGCTGGTCTGGTATTGATATGTGACATCACAATATAGAAGTGAATCTAGCATTGATATTTAACATCACAGTAGAGAGGTTCGTCTGGCATTGATATGTGACATCACAATAGAGACGTTTGTTTGACATTGATATGTGACATCACAATAGAGAGGTGAATCTGGCATTGATATGTGACATCACAATACAGAGGTGAATCTGGCATTGATATTTAACATCAATGTAGAGAGGCTGGTCTGGTATTGATATGTGACATCACAATATAGAGGTGACTCTAGCATTGATATTTAACATCACAGTAGAGAGGCTGGTCTGGCATTAATATGTGACATCACAATAGAGAGGTGAATCTGGCATTGATATTTAACATCAATGTAGAGAGGCTGGTCTGGTATTGATATGTGACATCACAATATAGAGGTGAATCTAGCATTGATATTTAACATCACAGTAGAGAGGTTCGTCTTACATTGATATGTTACATCACAATAGAGACGTTTGTTTGACATTGATATGTGACATCACAATAGAGAGGTGAATCTGGCATTGATATGTGACATCACAATACAGAGGTGAATCTGGCATTGATATATGACATCACAATATAGAAGTGAATCTAGCATTGATATTTAACATCACAGTAGAGAGGTTCGTCTGGCATTGATATGTGACATCACAATAGAGACGTTTGTTTGACATTGATATGTGACATCACAATAGAGAGGTGAATCTGGCATTGATATGTGACATCACAATACAGAGGTGAATCTGGCATTGATATTTAACATCAATGTAGAGAGGCTGGTCTGGTATTGATATGTGACATCACAATATAGAGGTGACTCTAGCATTGATATTTAACATCACAGTAGAGAGGCTGGTCTGGCATTAATATGTGACATCACAATAGAGAGGTGAATCTGGCATTGATATTTAACATCAATGTAGAGAGGCTGGTCTGGTATTGATATGTGACATCACAATATAGAGGTGAATCTAGCATTGATATTTAACATCACAGTAGAGAGGTTCGTCTTACATTGATATGTTACATCACAATAGAGACGTTTGTTTGACATTGATATGTGACATCACAATAGAGAGGTGAATCTGGCATTGATATGTGACATCACAATACAGAGGTGAATCTGGCATTGATATATGACATCACAATATAGAGGTGAATCTGGCATCGATATATGACATCACAATATAGAGGTGAATATGGCATTGATATTTAACATCTCAGTAGAGAGGTTCGTCTGGCATTGATATGTGACATCACAATAGAGACGTTTGTTTGACATTGATATGTGACATCACAATAGAGAGGTGAATCTGGCATTGATATTTAACATCAATGTAGGGAGACTGGTCTGACATTGATATGTGACATCACAATAGAGAGGTTCGTCTGGCATTGATATGTGACTTCACAATAGAGACGGTCGTTTGGCATTGATATGTGACATCACAATATAGAGGTGAATCTGGCATTGATATTTAACATCAATGTAGAGAGGCTGGTCTGGCATTAATATGTGACATCACAATAGAGAGGTGAATCTGGCATTGATATTTAACATCAATGTAGAGAGGCTGGTCTGGTATTGATATGTGACATCACAATATAGAGGTGAATCTAGCATTGATATTTAACATCACAGTAGAGAGGCTGGTCTGGCATTAATATGTGACATCACAATAGAGAGGTGAATCTGGCATTGATATTTAACATCAATGTAGAGAGGCTGGTCTGGTATTGATATGTGACATCACAATATAGAGGTGAATCTAGCATTGATATTTAACATCACAGTAGAGAGGTTCGTCTTACATTGATATGTTACATCACAATATAGAGGTGAATCTAGCATTGATATTTAACATCTCAGCAGAGAGGTTCGTCTGGCATTGATATGTGACATCACAATAGAGACGTTTGTTTCACATTGATATGTGACATCACAATAGAGAGGTGAATCTGGCATTGATATGTGACATCACAATACAGAGGTGAATCTGGCATTGATATTTAACATCAATGTAGAGAGACTGGTCTGACATTGATATGTGACATCACAATAGAGAGGTTCGTCTGGCATTGATATGTGACTTCACAATAGAGACGGTCGTTTGGCATTGATATGTGACATCACAATATAGAGGTGAATCTGGCATTGATATTTAACTTCAATGTAGAGAGGTTCGGCTGACATTGATATGTGACATAACAATAGAGAGGTGAATCTGGCATCGATATTCAACATCACAGTAGAGAGGCTGGTCTGGCATTAATATGTGACATCACAATAGAGAGGTGAATCTGGTATTGATATTTAACATCAATGTAGAGAGGCTGGTCTGGCATTGATATATGACATCAGAATATAGAGTTTAAACTGGCATTGATATGAGACATCTCCATAGAGAGGTTAATCTGGCATTGATATGTGACATCACAACAGAGAGGTTCGGTTGACATTGATATGTGACATCACAATAGAGAGGTGAATCTGGCATTGATATTTAACATCAATGTAGATAGGCTGGTCTGACATTGATATGTGACATCACAATAGAGAGGTGAATCTGGCATTGATATTTAACATCAATGTAGATAGGCTGGTCTGGCATTGATATGTGACATCACAATACAGAGGTGAATCTGGCATTGATATTTAACATCAATGTAGAGAGGCTGGTCTGGCATTGATATATGACATCACAATATAGAGGTGAATCTGGCATCGATATATGACATCACAATATAGAGGTGAATATGGCATTGATATTTAACATCACAGTAGAGAGGTTCGTCAGACATTGATATGTGACATCACAATAGAGAGGTGAATCTGTCATCGATATTCAACATCAATGTAGAGAGGCTGGTCTGGCACTGATATATGACATCACAATATAGAGGTGAATCTGGCATCGATATATGACATCACAATATAGAGGTGAATCTGGCATCGATATATGACATCACAATATAGAGGTGAATCTGGCATCGATATTCAACATCAATGTAGAGAGGCTTGTCTGGCATTGATATGTGACATCACAATAGAGAGGTTCGTTTCACATTGATATGTGACATCACAGTAGAGAGGTGAATCTGGCATTGATATTTAACATCACAGTAGATAGGTTCGTCTGACATTGATATGTGACATCACAGTAGAGAGGTGAATCTGGCATTGATATGTGACATCACAGTAGATATGTTCGTTTGACATTGATATGTGACATCACAGTAGAGAGGTGAATCTGGCATTGATATGTGACATCACAGTAGATAGGTTCGTCTGACATTGATATGTGACATCACAGTAGAGAGGTGAATCTGGCATTGATATGTGACATCACAATAGAGAGGTGAATCAGGCATTGATATTTAACATCACAGTAGATAGGTTCGTCTCACATTGATATGTGACATCACAATAGAGACATTCGTTTGACATTGATATGTGACATCACAATAGAGAGGTGAATCTGGCATTGATATTTAACTTCAATGTAGAGAGGTTCGTCTGACATTGATATTTGAAATCACAATAGAGAGGTGAATCTGTCATCGATATTCAACATCAATGTAGAGAGGCTGGTCTGACATTGATATGTGACATCACAATAGAGAGGTTCGTCTGGCATTGATATGTGACTTCACAATAGAGACGGTCGTTTGGCATTGATATGTGACATCACAATATAGAGGTGAATCTGGCATCGATATTCAACATCAATGTAGAGAGGCTGGTCTGGCATTGATATATGAATTCACAATAGAGAGGTGAATCTGGCATTGATATTTAACATCACAGTAGAGAGGTTCGTCTGACATTGATATGTGACATCACAATAGAGAGGTGAATCTGGCATTGATATTCAACATCAATGTAGAGAGACTGGTCTGACATTGATATGTGACATCACAATAGAGAGGTTCGTCTGGCATTGATATGTGACTTCACAATAGAGACGGTCGTTTGGCATTGATATGTGACATCACAATATAGAGGTGAATCTGGCATCGATATTCAACATCAATGTAGAGAGGCTGGTCTGGCATTGATATATGAATTCACAATAGAGAGGTGAATCTGGCATTGATATTTAACATCACAGTAGAGAGGTTCGTCTGACATTGATATGTGACATCACAATAGAGAGGTGAATCTGGCATTGATATTTAACATCAATGTAGATAGGCTGGTCCGGCATTGATATGTGTCATCACAATATAGAGGTGAATCTGGCATTGATATTTAACATCACAGTAGAGAGGTTCGTCTGACATTGATATGTGACATCACAATAAAGAGGTGAATCTGGCATTGATATGTGACATCACAGTAGAGAGGTTCGTTTGACATTGAGATGTGACATCACAATAGAGAGGTGAATCTGGCATTGATATTTAACATCACAATAGAGTGGTTCGTCTGACATTGATATTTAACATCACAGCAGAGAAGCGAGTCTGGTATTGATATGTGACATCACAATAGAGAGGTGAATCGGGCATTGATATTTAACATCAATGTAGAGAGACTGGTCTGGCATTGATATGTGACATCACAATAGAGAGGTGAATCAGGCATTGATATTTAACATCACAGTAGATAGGTTCGTCTCACATTGATATGTGACATCACAATAGAGAGGTGAATTTGGCATTGATATTTAACATATACAAGTAGAGAGGAGAATCTGGCATTGATATGTGACATCAAAATAGAGTGGTTCGTCTGACATTGATATGTGACAACACAATAGAGAGGTGAATCTGGCATTGATATTTAACATCACAATAGAGTGGTTCGTCTGACATTGATATTTAACATCACAGCAGAGAAGCGAGTCTGGTATTGATATGTGACATCACAATAGAGAGGTGAATCGGGCATTGATATTTAACATCAATGTAGAGAGACTGGTCTGGCATTGATATGTGACATCACAATAGAGAGGTGAATCAGGCATTGATATTTAACATCACAGTAGATAGGTTCGTCTCACATTGATATGTGACATCACAATAGAGAGGTGAATCTGGCATTGATATGTGACATCACAATAGAGAGGTTCGTCTGGCATTGATATGTGACATCACAATAGAGACATTCGTTTGACATTGATATGTGACATCACAATAGAGAGGTGAATCTGGCATTGATATTTAACTTCAATGTAGAGAGGTTCGTCTGACATTGATATTTGAAATCACAATAGAGAGGTGAATCTGTCATCGATATTCAACATCAATGTAGAGAGGCTGGTCTGGCATTGAATTGTGACATCACAATAGAGAGGTGAATCTGGCATTGATATTCAACATCAATGTAGAGAGGCTGGTCTGGCATTGAATTGTGACATCACAATAGAGAGGTGAATCTGTCATCGATATTCAACATCAATGTAGAGAGGCTGGTCTGGCATTGATATATGAATTCACAATAGAGAGGTGAATCTGGCATTGACATTTAACATCACAGTAGAGAGGTTCGTCTGACATTGATATGTGACATCACAATAGAGAGGTGAATCTGGCATTGATATTTAACATCAATGTAGATAGGCTGGTCCGGCATTGATATGTGTCATCACAATATAGAGGTGAATCTGGCATTGATATTTAACATCACAGTAGAGAGGTTCGTCTGACATTGATATGTGACATCACAATAAAGAGGTGAATCTGGCATTGATATGTGACATCACAGTAGAGCGGTTAGTCTGACATTGATATGTGACATCACAATAGAGAGATGAATCTGGCATTGATATTTAACATATACAAGTAGAGAGGAGAATCTGGCATTGATATGTGACATCAAAATAGAGTGGTTCGTCTGACATTGATATGTGACAACACAATAGAGAGGTGAATCTGGCATTGATATTTAACATCACAATAGAGTGGTTCGTCTGACATTGATATTTAACATCACAGCAGAGAAGCGAGTCTGGTATTGATATGTGACATCACAATAGAGAGGTGAATCGGGCATTGATATTTAACATCAATGTAGAGAGACTGGTCTGACATTGATATGTGACATCACAATAGAGAGGTGAATCTGGCATTGATATTTAACGTCAATGATGAGAGGTTCGTCTGACATTGATATGTGACATCACAATAGAGAGGTGAATCTGGCATCGATATTCAACATCAATGTAGAGAGGCTGGTCTGGCATTGATATATGAATTCACAATAGAGAGGTGAATCTGGCATTGATATTTGACATCACAGTAGAGAGGCTGGTCTGGTATTGATATGTGACATAACAATATAGAGGTGAATCTAGCATTGATATTTGACATCAGAGTAGAGAGGTTCGTATTACATTGATATGTTACATCACATTATAGAGGTGAATCTGGCATTGATATTTAACATCAATGTAGAGAGGCTGGTCTGGCAATGATAAATGAAATCACAATATAGAGGTGAATCTGGCATCGATATATGACATCACAATATAGTGGTGAATATGGCATTGATATTTAACATCACAGTAGAGAGGTTCGTCTGACATTGATATGTGACATCACAATAGAGACGTTCGTTTGACATTGATATGTGACATCACAATAGAGAGGTGAATTTGTCATCGATATTCAACATCAATGTAGAGAGGCTGGTCTGGCATTGATATATGACATCACAATATAGAGGTGAATCTGGCATTGATATTTAACATCACAGTAGAGAGGCTGGTCTGGCATTGATATATGACATCACAATATAGAGGTGAATCTGGCATTGATATGTGACATCACAATAGAGAGGTGAATCTGACATTGATATGTGACATCACAAAAGAGACATTCGATTGACACTGATATGTGACATCACAATAGATAAGTTAGTCTGACATTGATATGTGACATCACAATAGAGAGGGGAATCTGGCATCGATATTTGACATCACGATAGAGAGGTGAATCAGGCATTGATATTTAACATCACAGTAGAGAGGTTCGTCTGACATTGTTATGTGACATCACAATACAGAGGTGAATTTGGCATTGACATGTGACATCACAGTAGCGAGGTGAATCTGGCATTGATATGTGACATCACAATAGAGAGGTAAATCTGGCATTGATATTTAACATCAATGTAGATAGGTTCGTCTGACATTGATATGTGACATCACAATAGAGAGGTGAATTTGGCATTGACATGTGACATCACAGTAGAGAGGTGAATCTGACATTGATATGTGAAATCACAATAGAGAGGTTCGTCTGGCATTGATATGTGACATCACAATAGAGACGTTCGTTTGACATTGATATGTGACATCACAATAGAGAGGTGAATCTGTCATCGATATTCAACATCAATGTAGAGAGGCTGGTCTGGCATTGATATGTGACATCACAATAGAGAGGTGAATCTGGCATTGATATGTGACATCACAATACAGAGGTGAATCAGGCATTGATATTTAACATCAATGTAGAGAGACTGGTCTGACATTGATATGTGACATCACAATAGAGAGGTTCGTCTGGCATTGATATGTGACTTCACAATAGAGACGGTCGTTTGGCATTGATATGTGACATCACAATATAGAGGTGAATCTGGCATTGATATTTAACATCAATGTAGAGAGGCTTGTCTGGCATTGATATGTGACATCACAATAGAGAGGTTCGGTTGACATTGATATGTGACATCACAATAGAGAGGTGAATCTGGCATTGATATTTAACATCAATGTAGATAGGCTGGTCTGACATTGATATGTGACATCACAATAGAGAGGTGAATCTGGCATTGATATTTAACATCAATGTAGATAGGCTGGTCTGGCATTGATATGTGTTATCACAATACAGAGGTGAATCTAGCATTGATATGTGACATCACAATAGAGAGGTTCGGTTGACATTGATATGTGACATCACAATAGAGAGGTGAATCTGGCATTGATATGTGACATCACAGTAGATATGTTCGTTTGACATTGATATGTGACATCACAGTAGAGAGGTGAATCTGGCATTGATATGTGACATCACAATACAGAGGTGAATCTGGCATTGATATTTAACATCAATGTAGAAACGCTGGTCTGGCATTGATATATGACATCACAATATAGAGGTGAATATGGCATTGATATTTAACATCACAGTAGAGAGGTTCGTCAGACATTGATATGTGACATCACAATAGAGAGGTGAATCTGTCATCGATATTCAACATCAATGTAGAGAGGCTGGTCTGGCACTGATATATGACATCACAATATAGAGGTGAATCTGGCATCGATATTCAACATCAATTTAGAGAGGTTCGTCTGACATTGATATGTGACATCACAGTAGAGAGGTGAATCTGGTATTGATATGTGACATCACAGTAGATATGTTCGTTTGACATTGATATGTGACATCACAGTAGAGAGGTGAATCTGGCATTGATATGTGACATCACAGTAGATAGGTTCGTCTGACATTGATATGTGACATCACAGTAGAGAGGTGAATCTGGCATTGATATGTGACATCACAATAGAGAGGTGAATCTGGCATCGACATTCAACATCAATGTAGAGAGGCTGGTCTGGCATTGATATGTGTTATCACAATACAGAGGTGAATCTGGCATTGATATGTGACATCAATGTAGATATGCTGGTCTGGCATTGATATTTAACATCACAGTAGAGAGGTGAATCTGGCATTGATATTTAACATCAATGTAGAGAGGCTGGTCTGGTATTAATATGTGACATCACAATAGAGAGGTGAATCTGGCATTGATATTTAACATCAATGTAGAGAGGCTGGTCTGGTATTGATATGTGACATCACAATATAGAGGTGAATCTAGCATTGATATTTAACATCACAGTAGAGAGGTTCGTCTGACATTGATATGTGACATCACAATAGAGAGGTTCGTTTGACATTGATATGTGACATCACAATAGAGAGGTGAATCTGGCATCGATATTTAACATCACAGTAGAGACGCTGGTCTGGCATTGATATGTGACATCACAATAGAGACGTTCGTTTGACACTGATATGTGACATCACAATAGATACATAAGTCTGACATTGATATGTGACATCACAATAGAGAGGTGAATCTGGCATTGATATTTAACGTCAATGACGAGAGATTCGTCTGATATTGATATGTGACATCACAATAGAGAGATGAATCTGGCATTGATATTTAACATATACAAGTAGAGAGGAGAATCTGGCATTGATATGTGACATCAAAATAGAGTGGTTCGTCTGACATTGATATGTGACATCACAATAGAGAGGTGAATCTGGCATTGATACTTAACATCAATGTAGAGAGGCTGGTCTGGCATTGATATATGACATCACAGCAGAGAAGCAAGTCTGGCATTGATATGTGACATCACAATAGAGACGTTCGTTTGACGTTGATATGTGACATCACAATAGAGAGGTGAATCTGGCATTGATATTTAACATCAATATAGAGAAGTGAATCTGTCATTGATATGTGACATCACCATAGAGAGGTTAATCTGGCATTGATATTCAACATCAATGTAGAGAGGCTGGTCTGGCATTGTTATATGAATTCACAGTAGAGAGGTGAATCTGGCATTGATATTAAACATCAATGTAGAGAGGCTGGTCTGGCAATGATTTGTGACATCACAATAGAGAGCTGAATCAGGCATTGATATTTAACATCACAGTAGATAGGTTCGTCTGACATTGATATGTGACATCACAATAGAGAGGTGAATCTGGCATTGATATTTAACATCAATGTAGAGAGACTGGTCTGACATTGATATGTGACATGACAATAGAGATGTTCGTTTGACATTGATACGTGACAATCACAATAGAGAGGTGAATCTGGCATTGATATTTAACATCAATGTAGAGAGGCTGGTCTGGCATTGATATGTGACATCACAATAGAGTGGTGAATCTGGCATTGATATTTAACATCAATGTAGAGAGACTGGTCTGACATTGATATGTGACATGACAATAGAGATGTTCGTTTGACATTGATACGTGACAATCACAATAGAGAGGTGAATCTGGCATTGATATGTGACATCACTGTAGAGAGGTGAATCTGGCATTGATATGTGACATCACAATAGAGAGGTGAATCTGGCATTGATATTTAACATCAATGTAGAGAGACTGGTCTGACATTGATATGTGACATCACAATAGAGAGGTGCGTCTGGCATTAATATGTGACATCACAATAGAGACTTTCGTTTGACATTGATATGTGACATCACAATAGAGAGGTGATTTTTGCATTGATATTTAACTTCAATGTAGAGAGGTTCGTCTGACATTGATATGTGACATCACAATAGAGAGGTGAATCTGGCATCAATATTTGACATCAATGTAGATAGGCTGGTCTGGCATTGATATTTAACATCACAGTAGAGAGGCTGGTCTGGCATTAATATGTGACATCACAATAGAGAGGTGAATCTGGCATTGATAGTTAATATCAATGTAGAGAGCCTGGTCTGTCATTGATATATGACATCACAATGTAGAGGTGAATCTGGCATTGATATATGACATCACAATATAGAGGTGAATATGGCATTGATATTTAACATCACAGTAGAGAGGTTCGTCTGACATTGATATGTGACATCACAATAGAGAGGCGAATTTGGCATTGATATGTGACATCACAGTAGAGAGGTGAATCTGGCATTCATATTTAACATCAATGTAGAGAGACTGGTCTGACATTGATATTTAACATCACAATAGAGAGTTAAATCTGGCATTGATATTTAACATCAATGTAGAGAGACTGGTCTGACATTGATATTTAACATCACAATAGAGAGGCTGGTCTGGCATTAATATGTGACATCACAATAGAGAGGTTCGTTTGACATTGATATGTGACATCACAATAGAGAGGTGAATCTGTCATCGATATTCAACATCAATGTAGAGAGGCTGGTCTGGCATTGATATGTGACATCACAATAGAGAGGTTCGTTTGACATTGATATGTGACATCACAATAGAGAGGTGAATCTGTCATCGATATTCAACATCAATGTAGAGAGGCTGGTCTGGCATTGATATGTGACATCACAATAGAGAGGTTCGTTTGACATTGATATGTGACATCACAATAGAGAGGTGAATCTGTCATCGATATTCAACATCAATGTAGAGAGGCTGGTCTGGCATTGATATGTGACATCACAATAGAGAGGTTCGTTTGACATTGATATGTGACATCACAATAGAGAGGTGAATCTGTCATCGATATTCAACATCAATGTAGAGAAGCTGGTCTGGCATTGATATGTGACATCACAATAGAGACATTCGATTGACAATGATATGTGACATCACAATAGAGAGGTTCGTTTGACATTGATATGTGACATCACAATAGAGAGGTGAATCTGGCATTGATATTTAACGTCAATGATGAGAGGTTCGTCTGACATTGATATGTGACATCACAATAGAGAGGTGAATCTGGCATTGATATTTAACATCACTGTAGAGAGGTTCGTGTGACAATAATATGTGAGATCTCAATATAGAGGTGACTCTGGCATTGATATTTAACATAAATGTAGAGAGGCTGGTCTGACATTGATATGTGTTATCACAATACAGAGGTGAATCTGGCATTGATATGTGACATCAAATTAGAAACGCGAGTGTGGTATTGATATGTGACATCACAATCGAGAGGTTAATCTGGCATTGATATGTGACATCACAATAGAGAGGTGAATCTGGCATTGATATTTAACATATACAAGTAGAGAGGAGAATCTGGCATTGATATGTGACATCAAAATAGAGAGGTGAATCTGGCATTGATATTTAACATATACAAGTAGAGAGGAGAATCTGGCATTGATATGTGACATCAAAATAGAGAGGTGAATCTGGCATTGATATTTAACATCACAGTAAAGCGGTTAGTCTGACATTGATATGTGACATCACAATAGAGAGATGAATATGGCATTGATATTTAACATATACAAGTAGAGAGGAGAATCTGGCATTGATATGTGACATCAAAATAGAGAGGTGAATCTGGCATTGATATTTAACATATACAAGTAGAGAGGAGAATCTGGCATTGATATGTGACATCAAAATAGAGAGGTGAATCTGGCATTGATATTTAACATCACAGTAGAGCGGTTAGTCTGACATTGATATGTGACATCACAATAGAGAGATGAATCTGGCATTGATATTTAACATATACAAGTAGAGAGGAGAATCTGGCATTGATATGTGACATCACAATAGAGAGGTGAATCTGGCATTGATATTTAACATATACAAGTAGAGAGGAGAATCTGGCATTGATATGTGACATCAAAATAGAGAGGTAAATCTGGCATTGATATTTAACATCACAGTAGAGCGGTTAGTCTGACATTGATATGTGACATCACAATAGAGAGATTAATCTGGCATTGATATTTAACATATACAAGTAGAGAGGTGAATCTGGCATTGATATTTAACATCACAATAGAGTGGTTCGTCTGACATTGATATGTGACATCACAATAGAGACGTTCGTTTGACATTGATATGTGACATCACCATAGAGAGGTTAATCTGGCATTGATATTTAAATTCAATGTAGAGAGAGTGGTCTGACATTGATATGTGCCATCACAATAGAGACGTTCGTCTGGCATTGATTTGTGACATCACAATAGAGACGTTCGTTTGACATTGATATGTGACATCACAATAGAGAAGTGAATCTGGCATTGATATGTGACATCACCATAGCGAGGTGAATCTGTCATCGATATTCAACATCAATGTAGAGAGGCTGGTCTGGCATTGATATGTGACATCACAATAGAGAGGTGAATCTGGCATTGATATTTAACATCAATGTAGAGAGGCTGGTCTGGCATTGATATATGACATCACAATAGAGAGGTGAATCTGGCATTGATATTCACCATCAATGTAGAGAGGCTGGTCTGGCATTTATATATGACATCACAATAGAGAGGTGAATCTGGCATCGATATTTAACATCACAGTAGAGAGGTGAATCTGGCATTGATATTTGACATCACAATAGAGAGGTGAATCTGGCATTGATATATGACATCACAGCAGAGACTCGAATCTGGCATTGATATTTGACATCACAATAGAGAGGCGAATCTGGCATTGATATTTGACATCACAATAGAGAGGCGAATCTGGCATTGATATTTGACATCACAATAGAGAGGCGAATCTGGCATTGATATTTGACATCACACCAGTGAGGCGAATCTGGCTTTGATATTTGACATCACAGCAGTGAGGCGAATCTGGCATTGATATTTGAAATCACAGCAGTGAGGCGAATCTGGCATTGATATTTGATATGAAAATAGAGTGGCGAATCTGCTATTGATATTTGACATCATAATAGAGAGGAGAATCTGGCATTGATATTTGACATCACAATAGAGAGGTGAATCTGGCATTGATATTTGACATCACATCAGAGACGCGAATCTGGCATTGATATTTGGCATCACAATAGAGAGGCGAATCTGGCATTGATATTTGACATCACATCAGAGACGCGAATCTGGCATTGATATTTGGCATCACAATAGAGAGGCGAATCTGGCATTGATATTTGACATCACAATAGAGAGGTGAATCTGGCATTGATATTTGACATCACATCAGAGACGCGAATCTGGCATTGATATTTGGCATCACAATAGAGAGGCGAATCTGGCATTGATATTTGACATCACATTAGAGACGCGAATCTGGCATTGATATTTTGGCATCAAATTAGAAACGCGAGTGTGGTATTGATATGTTACATCGAAACAGAGAGGCGAATCTGGCATTGATATGTGACATCACAATAAAGAGGTGAATCTGGCATTGATATGTGACATCACAGTAGAGAGGTTCGTATGACATTGACATGTGACATCACAATAGAGAGGTTAATCTGGCATTGATATGTGACATCACAATAGAGAGGTGAATCTGGCATTGATATTTAACATATACAAGTAGAGAGGAGAATCTGGCATTGATATGTGACATCAAAATAGAGAGGTGAATCTGGCATTGATATTTAACATATACAAGTAGAGAGGAGAATCTGGCATTGTTATGTGACATCACAATAGAGAGGTGAATCTGGCATTGATATTTAACATCACAGTAGAGCGGTTAGTCTGACATTGATATGTGACATCAAAAAAGAGAGGTGAATCTGGCATTGATATTTAACATATACAAGTAGAGAGGAGAATCTGGCATTGATATGTGACATCAAAATAGAGAGGTGAATCTGGCATTGATATTTAACATCACAGTGGAGCGGTTAGTCTGACATTGATATGTGACATCACAATAGAGAGGTGAATCTGGCATTGATATTTAACATATATAAGTAGAGAGGAGAATATGGCATTGATATGTGACATCAAAATAGAGAGGTGAATCTGGCATTGATATTTAACATATACAAGTAGAGAGGAGAATCTGGCATTGTTATGTGACATCAAAATAGAGAGGTGAATCTGGCATTGATATTTAACATATACAAGTAGAGAGAAGAATCTGGCATTGATATGTGACATCAAAATAGAGAGGTGAATCTGGCATTGATATTTAACATATACAAGTAGAGAGGAGAATCTGGCATTGTTATGTGACATCACAATAGAGAGGTGAATCTGGCATTGATATTTAACATCACAGTAGAGCGGTTAGTCTGACATTGATATGTGACATCAAAATAGAGAGGTGAATCTGGCATTGATATTTAACATATACAAGTAGAGAGGAGAATCTGGCATTGATATGTGACATCAAAATAGAGAGGTGAATCTGGCATTGATATTTAACATCACAGTGGAGCGGTTAGTCTGACATTGATATGTGACATCACAATAGAGAGGTGAATCTGGCATTGATATTTAACATATATAAGTAGAGAGGAGAATATGGCATTGATATGTGACATCAAAATAGAGAGGTGAATCTGGCATTGATATTTAACATATACAAGTAGAGAGGAGAATCTGGCATTGTTATGTGACATCAAAATAGAGAGGTGAATCTGGCATTGATATTTAACATATACAAGTAGAGAGAAGAATCTGGCATTGATATGTGACATCAAAATAGAGAGGTGAATCTGGCATTGATATTTAACATCACAGTAGAGCGGTTAGTCTGACATTAATATGTGACATCACAATAGAGAGATGAATCAGGCATTGATATTTAACATATACAAGTAGAGAGGAGAATCTGGCATTGATATGTGACATCACAATAGAGAGGTGAATCTGGCATTGATATTTAACATATACAAGTAGAGAGGAGAATCTGGCATTGATATGTGACATCAAAATAGAGAGGTGAATCTGGCATTGATATTTAACATCACAGTAGAGCGGTTAGTCTGACATTGATATGTGACATCACAATAGAGAGATGAATCTGGCATTGATATTTAACATATACAAGTAGAGAGGTGAATCTGGCATTGATATTTAACATCACAATAGAGTGGTTCGTCTGACATTGATATGTGACATCACAATAGAGACGTTCGTTTGACATTGATATGTGACATCACAATAGAGAGGTGAATCTGGCATTGATATGTGACATCAGAACAGAGATGCGAATATGGCATTGATATTTGACTTAACAATACAGAGGCGGATCTGGCATTGATATTTGACTTCCCAATAGAGAGGCGAGTCTGCCACTGATGTTTGACATCACAATAGACAGGCGAATCTCACATTGATATGTGACATCAAAACAGAGAGGCGAATCTGGCATTGATATTTGACTTAACAATAGAGAGGAGAATCTGGCATTTATATTTGACATCTCAATTGAGAGGCGAATCTGGTATTGATATTTGACATAACTAGGGATGGGTATCGTTTAGGTTTTATCCGATACCGGTGCCAAACCGGTACTTTTGAAACGGTGTCGGTGCTTAAACGGTGCTCAAACCGGTGCTTAAGGAATGGAGAGCACAAAATTGGTCCAAAAACCTCTCATGTTCAGCTGTTTTTTTTTTTTTTTTTTTGTAAAAAGATAACAATGTTAGCCTTTTCTTCAGCTATAGGGCATATATGGTATCACTCTTGGTTGGAAGCAGTGCTTAATCAATGGAAAAAACACAAACTTTGTCCAAAAACCTCTCATGTTTAACTGTTTTCCACTTTTTCTTTGGTCATTTTAGCCATTTTGGCCAGGTTGAAGGGAGTATCTGCCATCAAACAAGAAGACAGCCGCATGTAACTACGACGGTGTTTGCTAGTTCACCTTACATGCATTAATATAATAACATGGTTAGCCTACTCAACGTAAATTACACATGAACAACATTAAGCTACTCACGCAGAGAAGAACGGCTGCTGCTGCCATCATCATCATCCGTCATCATTTCTGCTACACTGGCAGGGCTAGGGGCCAGGACTCTACTCTTCGGGTTTTTGGGGGATGTTGCTAACTCCGGGTCCGATAACAGGCACCACACCCGCAGTAGATGTGCCGGTGTGAGGTCTCACAGCAAGCTATCAAACACGGCGCATTTCTTGGCTTTAAAAAAACCCGCTATGCGTCGCCAGGTGTTTCATCGGATTTGAGGTGTTACCTCCTTTGCACAGTATCGCAGTACCAGCTTAAAGCACTTGTTGCAGGCTGCTGAGTTTGCATCTTTTGTTGTGAAGTACAGCCAGACTTTGACCGCTTCGCCTTGGGCATTTTTAATCTGTAGCTCTGCTCTAAAAGAACGTACGTACCTGGACCCGCCTACTATCCTCGGAAACGTAAAATGATTGGCTAGAATTGGCTCAGGAAAAAAAAGCACCGAAATAAAGCACCGAAATGTGCGCTGCTTTTCGGTCTGGTTACTACCGTTTATGTCAGAACTGGTGCCATCATGGCACCGGACACCGGTACCCATCCCTAGACATGACAATAGAGAGGTGAATCTGGCATTGATATTTGACATCACATTAAAAACGCGAATCTGGCATTGATATTTGACATCACAATAGAGAGGCGAATCTGGCATTGATATTTGACATCACAGCAGTGAGGCGAATCTGGCATTGATATTTGAGATCACAATAGAGAGGTGAATCTGGCATTAATATTTGACATCGCAGCAGTGAGTCGAAATTGGCATTGCTATTTGACATCACAGCAGTGAGGCGAATCTGGCATTGATATTTGACATCATAATAGAGAGGAGAATCTTGCATTGATATTTGCCATTACAGCAGAGACGAGAGTCCGGTATTGATATTTGACATCACATGAGAAACGCCAATCTGGCATTGATATTTGACATGACAATAGAGAGGTGAATCTGGCATTGATATTTGACATCATAGCAGTGAGGCGAATCTGGCATTGATATTTGACATGACAATAGAGAGGAGAATCTGGCTTTGATATTTGACATGACAATAGAGAGGTGAATCTGGCATTGATATTTGACATCATAGCAGTGAGGCGAATCTGGCATTGATATTTGACATCACAATAGAGAGGCGAATCTGGCATTGATATTTGACATCACAGCAGAGACGAGAGTCCGGTATTGATATTTGACATCACATGAGAGACGCCAATCTGGCATTGATATTTGACATGACAATAGAGAGGAGAATCTGGCTTTGATATTTGACATGAGAATAGAGAGGTGAATCTGGCATTGATATTTGACATCACATTAGAAACGCGAATCTGTCATTGATATTTGACATCACCATAGAGAGGCAAAACTGGCATTGATATTTGACATCACATTAGAAACGCTAATCTGGCATTGATATTTGACATCACAATAGAGAGGTGAATCTGGCATTGATATTTGACATCACATTAGAAACGCTAATCTGGCATTGATATTTGACATCACAGCAGTGAGGCGAATCTGGCATTGATATTTGACATCACAGCAGTGAGGCAAATCTGGCATTGATATTTGACATGACAATAGAGAGGCGAAACTGGCATTGATATTTGACTTAACAATAGAGAGGCGAATCTGCTATTGATATTTGACATCATAATAGAGAGGAGAATCTGGCATTGATATTTGACATCACAATAGAGAGGCGAATCTGGCATTGATATGTGACATCACAGCAGTGAGGTGAATCTGGCATTGATATTTGACATCAGAAGAGAGAGACGAATCTCGGTTTGATATGTGACATCACAACAGAGAGGCGAATCTGGCATTGATATTTGACATCACAATAGAGAGGCGAATCTGGCATTGATATTTGGCATCACAATAGAGAGGCGAATTCGGCATTGATATTTGACATGACAATAGAGAGGCGAAACTGGCATTGATATTTGACATCACAGCAGTGAGGCGACTCTGGCATTGATATTTGGAATCATAATAGAGAGGCGAGTCTCGCTTTGATATTTGACATCACAATAGAGAAGTGAATCTGGCATTGATATTTGACATCAGAAGAGAGAGGCGAATCTTTCTTTGATCTGTGACATCACAATAGAGAGGCGAATCTGGCATTGATATTTGACATTACAATAGAGAGGCGAATCTCTCTTTGATATGTGACATCGCAACAGAGAGGCGAATATGACATTGATATTTGACATTACAATAGAGAGGTGAATATGGCATTGATATTTGACATCAGAAGAGAGAGGCGCATATCCCTTTGATATGTGACATCACAATAGAGAGGTGAATCTGGCATTGATATTTGTCATGACAGCAGAGACGCGAATCTGGCATTGATATTTGACATCACAATAGAGAGGTGAATCTGGCATTGATATGTGACAACATAATAGAGCGGTGAATCTGGCATTGATATTTGGCATCATCATAGAGAGAAGAATCTGGCATTGATATTTGACATCAAAGTAGAGTGGAGAACCTGGCATTGATATGTGACATCACAATAGAGACGAAAATCTGGCATTGATGTGTGACATCACAACAAACAGGCGAATCTCGTGTTGATATGTGACATCACCATAGAGAGGCGAATCTGGTATTGATAATTGGCATCACAGCAGAGATGCGAGTATGATATTGATATATGACATCACAGCAGAGAGAAGAATCTGGCATTGATATTTGACAACACAATAGAGGGATGAATCTGGCATTGATAATTGACTTAACAACAGAGAGGTTAATCTGGCATTGATATTTGATATCACAACAGAGAGGCGAATATGGCATTGATATTTGACATCACAATAGAGAGGTCAATCTGGTATACATATTTGACATTACAATAGAGAGATGATTCTGGCATTGACATTTGATTTAACAATAGAGAGGTGAATTTGCCATTGATATTTGACATCACAATAGTGAGTTGAATCTGGCATTGATATTTGACTTAACAATAGAGAGGTGAATCTGGCATTGATATGTGACATCACAGTAGAGAGGCGAATTTGGCATTGATAGTTGACTTAACAATAGAGAGTTTAATCTGGCATTGATGTTTAACATCACAGCAGAGAGTCGAGTCTGGCATTGATATTTGACATCACAATAGAGAGGCGAATCTGGCATTCATATTTGACATCACAATAGAGAGGTGAATCTCGCATTGATATTTGACTTAACAATAGAGAGTCGAATCTGGCATTGATTTTTGACTTAACAATAGAGAGGTGAATCTGGCATTGATATTTGCCTTAACAATAGAGAGTCGAATCTGCCATTGATATTTGACTTAAAAAGAAAGAGTTGAATCTGGCATTGATATTTGACTTAACAATAGAGATGCGAATCTGGCATTGATATTTGACTTAACAATAGAGATGCGAATCTGGCATTGATATTTGACATCACAATAGAGAGGCAAAACTGGCATTGATATTTGACATCACAGCAGTGAGGCGAATCTGGCATTGATATTTGACATCACAATAGAGAGGCGAATCTGTCATTGATATTTGACATCACAGCAGTAAGGCGAATCTGGCATTGATATTTGACATCACAGCAGTGAGGCTAATCTGGCATTGATATTTGACATCAGAATAGAGAGGAGAATCTGGCATTGATACTTGACATCACAGCAGTGAGGCTAATCTGGCATTGATATTTGACATCAGAATAGAGAGGAGAATCTGGCATTGATATTTGACATCACATGAGAGACGCCAATCTGGCATTGATATTTGACATGACAATAGAGAGGTGAATCTGGCATTGATATTTGACATGAAAGCAGTGAGGCGAATCTGGCATTGATATTTGACATGACAATAGAGAGGAGAATCTGGCTTTGATATTTGACATGAGAATAGAGAGGTGAATCTGGCATTGATATTTGACATCACATTAGAAACGCGAACCTGGCATTGATATTTGACATCACAATAGAGAGGTGAATCTGGCATAGATATTTGACATCAGAAGAGAGAGACGAATCTCGCTTTGATATGTGACATCACAACAGAGAGGCGAATCTGGCATTGATATTTGACATCACAATAGAAAGGTGAATCTGGCATTGATATTTGACATCACAGCAGAGACGCGAATCTGGCATTGATATTTGACATCACAATAGAGAGGCGAATCTGGCATTGATATTTGGCATCACAAAAGAGAGGCGAATTCGGCATTGATATCTGATATGACAATAGAGAGGCGAAACTGGCATTGATATTTGACATCACAGCAGTGAGGCGACTCTGGCATTGATATTTGGCATCATAATAGAGAGGCGAGTCTCGCTTTGATATTTGACATCACAATAGAGAGGTGAATCTGGCATTGATATTTGACATCACAAGAGAGAGGCGAATCTTTCTTTGATCTGTGACATCACAATAGAGAGGCGAATCTGGCATTGATATTTGACATTACAATAGAGAGGCGAATCTCGCTTTGATATTTGACATCAAAATAGAGAGGTGAATCTGGCATTGATATTTGACATCAAAATAGAGAGGTGAATCTGGCATTGCTATTTGACATCAGAAGAGAGAGGCGAATCTCTCTTTGATATGTGACATCACAACAGAGAGGCGAATATGGCATTGATATTTGACATTACAATAGAGAGGCGAATCTCGCTTTGATATTTGACATCAAAATAGAGAGGTGAATCTGGCATTGATATTTGTCATAACAGCAGAGACGCGAATCTGGCATTGATATGTGACATCATAATAGAGCGGTGAATCTGGCGTTGATATTTGACATCAAAGTAGATTGGAGAACCTGGCATTGATATGTGACATCACAATAGAGACGAAAATCTGGCATTGATATGTGACATCACAACAAACAGGCGAACCTCGTGTTGATATGTGACATCACGACAGAGAGGCGAATCTGGTATTGATAATTGTCATCACAGCAGAGATGCGAGTATGATATTGATATATGACATCACAGCTGAGAGAAGAATCTGGCATTGATATTTGACAACACAATAGAGAGTTGATTCTGGCATTGACATTTGACTTAACAATAGAGAGGTGAATTTGGCATTCATATTTGACATCACAATAGAGAGGCGAATCTCACATGATATTTGACTTCACTATAGAGAGGTGAATCTGGCATTGATATTTAACATCACAGCATAATAGAGAGGCGAATCTGGCATTGATATTTGACATCATAATAGAGAGGAGAATCTGGCATTGATATTTGACATCACAGCAGAGACGAGAGTCCGGTATTGATATTTGACATCACAATAGAGAGTCAAAACTGGCATTGATATTTGACATCACATTAGAAACGCTAATCTGGCATTGATATTTGACATCACAATAGAGAGGTGAATCTGGCATTGATATTTGACATCACATTAGAAACGCTTATCTGGCATTGATATTTGACATCACACCAGTGAGGCGAATCTGGCATTGATATTTGACATCACAGCAGTGAGGCAAATCTGGCATTGATATTTGACATGACAATAGAGAGGCGAAACTGGCATTGATATTTGACTTAACAATAGAGAGGCGAATCTGCTATTGACATTTGACATCATTATAGAGAGGAGAATCTGGCATTGATATTTGACATCACAATAGAGAGGCGAATCTGGCATTGATATGTGACATCACAGCAGTGAGGCGAATCTGGCATTGATGTTTGACATGACAATAGAGAGGCGAAACTGGCATTGATATTTGACATCATAATAGAGAGGAGAATCTGGCATTGATATTTGACTTAACAATAGAGATGCGAATCTGGTATTGATATTTGACATTACAACAGAGACGTGAATCTGGCATTGATATGTGATATCACAATAGAAAGGTGAATCTGGCATTGATGTTTGACATCACAATAGAGAGGCAAAACTGGCATTGATATTTGACATCACATTAGAAAGCTAATCTGGCATTGATATTTGACATCACAATAGAGAGGCAAAACTGGCATTGATATTTGACATCACATTAGAAACGCTAATCTGGCATTGATATTTGACATCAGAATAGAGAGGCGAATCTGGCATTGATACTTGACATCACAGCAGTGAGGCGAATCTGGCATTGATATTTGACATCATAATAGAGAGGAGAATCTGGCATTGATATTTGACATCACAGCAGAGACGAGAGTCCGGTATTGATATTTGACATCACAATAGAGAGTCAAAACTGGCATTGATATTTGACATCACATTAGAAACGCTAATCTGGCATTGATATTTGACATCACAATAGAGAGGTGAATCTGGCATTGATATTTGACATCACATTAGAAACACTTATCTGGCATTGATATTTGACATCACAGCAGTGAGGCGAATCTGGCATTGATATTTGACATCACAGCAGTGAGGCAAATCTGGCATTGATATTTGACATGACAATAGAGAGGCGAAACTGGCATTGATATTTGACTTAACAATAGAGAGGCGAATCTGGCATTGATATTTGACATCATTATAGAGAGGAGAATCTGGCATTGATGTTTGACATGACAATAGAGAGGCGAAACTGGCATTGATATTTGACATCATAATAGAGAGGAGAATCTGGCATTGATATTTGACTTAACAATAGAGAGGTGAATCTGGCATTGATATTTGACATCAGAAGAGAGAGACGAATCTCGCATTGATATGTGACATCACAACAGAGAGGCGAATCTGGCATTGATATTTGACATCACAATAGAGAGGTGAATCTGGCATTGATATTTGACATCACAGCAGAGACGCAAATCTGGCATTGATATTTGACATGACAATAGAGAGGCGAAACTGGCATTGATATTTGACATCACAGCAGTGAGGCGACTCTGGCATTGATATTTGGCATCATAATAGAGAGGCGAGTCTCGCTTTGATATTTGACATCACAATAGAGAGGTGAATCTGGCATTGATATTTGACATCAGAAGAGAGAGGCGAATCTTTCTTTTTCTTTTTTTTTTTTTTTTTTTTCTTTAAACCTGTCCCGTTTGGTTCTTTTGCCATCAGAATTATTGTTTAAAGGCGAAGAAAGATGCCCAAGGGATTTACTTTACCAAATGGACCATCCCAGCCTTGCCGTAATGGTCCATTTGATTTACCTTTTATTGTTTATTTTATTGTATTTTATTTTTTTTACTTGCTAGATACGGGACAGGGGAAAAGAAAAGGGAGAAAGAAAGAGGGGGGAAAAAACAAAACAAAACAAAAAAAAACAGCGGAGAAGAGGGACGGGGATAAAGGGCAAAAAACAAAAACCAACAAAATAAGTAGACAAAAAATACATATATCGATCACCTGGTTCACCTGTTGACAAAGAAAAAAGAAAACAAGCAGAAGAAAACGAGAGTAATAGAATAAACAACATCACAATGATATATGGGAATATAACACTAAATACTTAATATTAAACATTATTGTGCAGCACGTAAGATCGACAGCGCACAGTGTGCTTTGAGGTAGGAGCCAAAAAGGGTGTAGTTTGTGTGTGTGATCACCTGTGTGTACACCTGTGAGCATGAGCGCGCTTGTATTTAAAAGGTTCCTTAATGTAATGATCTGCTAGAGGGTGTGGGGGGCCACAGTCCCATCCTCCAGGGCATGAAGCAGGTATGGAGGAGATCAAAACTCCAGACATCCAGAGGTCCCCAGAACACAAGAGACCAAGGAAGACCAACAGAGGGGCAGCCGCGCCACTGTCCCAGAAAGAGCTGAGGAGAGTCCCAGATGAGGGCTCACTCAGCAGCCGTGGAGCAGAAGCCAGGGGGGGTTGCAGTGACGTGCCCGTGAGCTCCGCCGGCAGCCAGCTGTGCCTGAGTGACCGAGCCCCAGGCCGAGAGGCCGAGGGCACCCCACCCCCGAAGTGGCCCGAGCGAGCACCAGGTTCCAGGCCCGGATAAGCAGCCACCAAGGAGTGAGCCGGTGTGTACCCGGACGCCCACCCCCGGACACAAAGAACCACCAACGAATCAATGTCTGAGGGCGTCAGCCACCGGCAGGGGAAGTGGTGGGGGGAGATAGGCCTCCAAACCTTGGAGGGCCTGAGATGTCCCCAGAGAGGTGGCGTCTGATACCCAACCTGACATATAGACACAGACATACAGGCACACTCAAATACAAACATCCATTCCCACCCTCATGCTCTCATAGGCAATTACTCCACACTCAACCAACGTGGAGACAGACATAAAGAGACGCTGTACACACAATCACACTCCCCAAGCGTATTCTAAGAACCGGGTCTAGGTACCCTTGCCCCTGGAGGGGGAAACTGCACCCAGACCCAGGTGGTGTTACCCTTTTCCCTGCAGTGGGGAGAAGCAGACTGCCCCGACTCCGCAGCAGCAGGGAGGCCCCACACACCAGACCCCAGTCGGACGGCCAACTCCTCCTCCTAGCCCCCCCGCTCCAGCAGGCCGCAGAGACCGGGGGTGTGAGAAGACTCCAAACCTCCCTCTACCCGCTCATATGTAGTGTTGATGTATATGTGTTCTAAGGTGCAATTAAAACCCAGGAGGGCATGGAACTACCTGCCAGGGAGCAGCAGGTAAGCGCATAGGCCCTCCTGATAGCCCTCAATGTCTACGTGTATTTAAAACTGAGAGGCGAATCTTTCTTTGATCTGTGACATCACAATAGAGAGGCGAATCTGGCATTGATATTTGACATTACAATAGAGAGGCGAATCTCGCTTTGATATTTGACATAAAAATAGAGAGGTGGATCTGGCATTGATATTTGACATCACAATAGAGAGGTGAATCTGGCATTGCTATTTGACATCAGAAGAGAGAGGCGAATCTCTCTTTGATATGTGACATCACAACAGAGAGGCGTATCTGGCATTGATATTTGACATTACAATAGAGAGGCGAATCTCGCTTTGATATTTGACATCAAAATAGAGAGGTGAATCTGGCATTGATATTTGACATCAGAAGAGAGAGGCGAATATCCATTTGATATGTGACATCACAGCAGAGAGGTGAATCTGGCATTGATATTTGTCATGACAGCAGAGACGCGAATCTGGCATTGATATTTGACATCACAATAGAGAGGTGAATCTGGCATTGATATGTGACATCATAATAGAGCGGTGAATCTGGCGTTGATATTTGGCATCATCATAGAGAGAAGAATCTGGCACTGATATTTGACATCAAAGCAGAGTGGAGAACCTGGCATTGATATGTGACATCACAACAAACAGGCAAATCTCGTGTTGATATGTGACATCACAATAGAAAGGCGAATCTGGCATTGATATTTGACATCACAATAGAAATGCGAATCTGGCATTGATATGTGACATCACAATAGAAATGTGAATCTTGCATTGATATTTGACATCAAAGTAGAGAGGAGAATCTGGCATTGATATGTGACATCACAATAGAGACGAGAATCTGGCATTGATATGTGACGTCACAATAGAGAGGCAAGTCTGGTATTGATATTTGACATCACAACAGAGCGGCGAATCTCGCACTGATATGTGACATCACAAAAGAGAGGCGAATCTGACATTAATATTTGACTTCACAATAGAGAGACGAATCTGGTATTAATATTTGACATCACAACAGAGAGGCGAATCTCGCATTGATATTTGACATCACAACAGAGAGACGAATCTAGCATTGATATTTGACATCAAAGTAGAGAGGCGAATCTGGCATTGATATGTGACATCACAACAGAGAGGCGAATCTCGCATTGATATTTGACATCACAACAGAGAGGCGAATCTCGCTTTGATATGTGACATCAAATCAGAGACTTGAATCTGGCATTGATATGAGACATCACAAAAGAGATCTGAATCTTGCATTGATATTTGACATCACAATAGAGAGGCAATTCTGGCACTGATATTTGACATCACAATAGTGAGGTGAATCTGGTATTTATATTTGACATCACAGCAGAGAGGCGAATCTGGAATTGATATGTGACATCACAATAGAGAGGCGAATTTGGAAGTGATATTTGACATCCAGATTGTTATGTTAAATATCAATGCCAGATTCGCCTCTCTGTTGTGATTTCAAATATCAATTCCAGATTCGCCTCTCTATTGTGAAGTCAAATATTAATGTCAGATTCGCCTGTCTTTTGTGATGTCACATATCAGTGCGAGATTCGCCGCTCTGTTGTGATGTCAAATATCAATACCAGACTCGCCTCTCTGTTATGATGTCACATATCAATACGTGATTCGTCTCTCTTTTGTGATGTCACATATCAATACCAGATTCGCCTCACTATTGAGATATCACATATCAATGCGTGATTCGCCTCTCTGTTGTGATGTCACATATCAATGCCAGATTCGCCTCTCTGTTGTGATGTCAAATATAAATGCGTGATTCCCCTCTCTATTGTGATGTTGTCAAAAGAAAATTGTACTCAGCAGTCAGTATAAGCTTTTAATGATATAAGTCTACATATGATAGAATACTGTATGATAACCTTTTGATGACTTTGACTGTTGTCCACTACAAGACCTGTTTCTGTTTTATAATTTCTTTCTCACAGCGATAATAGCTGAACAAGCAGGAAGAGGAGAGCTGGACACTTTTATCTGCGCTCCCTAACAAGAAGAGGGGCCGCGTCCTTCTGAATCTCACAACACACACACATACACCTGAACCTCTCTTATCTTCACTCCCTACGCACTAACGTTCCTCTGCCTATGAATAGACGTATTCACTGTTGTATTACTTTTGTATATAAATAAAGACCAGAGCGGTAACAGAGCGCTGATCACAGGGCCCCCACTCTGACGTGAGCGTTCTGTGACCGCCATTGCAAGTAAAGAGTTGCAGTGTGTGTATCTCTTCACTCTTAGACTCTTAGCTGAAGAAGTGTCTTTAGAATAAATCTCTTCAGATGTCACATATCAATGTGTGATTCGCCTCTCTGTTGTGAAGTCACATATCAATGCCAGATTCGCCTATCTATTGTGATGTCACACATGAGTGCGAGATTCGCCGCTATGTTGTGAAGTCACATATCAATACCATATTCGCGTCTCTGCTGTGATGTCACATATCAATGCCAGACTCGTGTCTCTGCTGTGATGTCACATATTAATGTCAGATTCGCCTCTCTATTGTGAAGTCAAATATCAATGCCAGTTTCTCCTCTCTCTTGTGATGTCAACTATCAATACCAGACTCGCGTCTCTGCTGTGATGTCAAATATCAATACCAGACTCGCGTCTCTGCTGTGATGTCACACATCAATACCAGACTCGCGTCTCTGCTGTGAAGTCAAATATCAATGCCAGAATCCCCTCTCTATTGTGATGTCACATATCAATGCCAGATTCGCCTCTCTATTGTGATGTCACATAGCAATGCGAGATTCGCCTCTCTACTGTGATGTCACATATCAATGCGAGATTCGCTTCTCTGTTGTGATGTCAAATATCAATACCAGATTCGCCTCTCTATTTTGATGTCACATATCAATGCCAGATTAGCCTCTCTATTGTTATGTCACATATCAATGCGTGATTCGCCTCTCTTTTGTGATGTCACATATCAATACCAGATTCGCCTCTCTATTGTGATCTCACATATCAATGCGTGATTCGCCTGTCTCTTGTGTTTTCAAATATCAATGCCAGATTCGCCTCTCTGTTGTGATGTCACATATCAATGCGTGATTCGCCTGTCTGTTGTGATGTCAAATATCAATGCCAGATTCGCCTCTCTGTTGTGATGTCAAATATAAATGCGTGATTCCCCTCTCTATTGTGATGTTGTCAAAAGAAAATTGTACTCAGCAGTCAGTATAAGCTTTTAATGATATAAGTCTACATATGATAGAATACTGTATGATAACCTTTTGATGACTTTGACTGTTGTCCACTACAAGACCTGTTTCTGTTTTATAAATTCTTTCTCACAGCGATAATAGCTGAACAAGCAGGAAGAGGAGAGCTGGACACTTTTATCTGCGCTCCCTAACAAGAAGAGGGGCCGAGTCCTTCTGAATCTCACAACACAAACACATACACCTGAACCTCTCTTATCTTCACTCCCTACGCACTAACAATCCTCTGCCTATGAATAGACGTATTCACTGTTGTATTACTTTTGTATATAAATAAAGACCAGAGCGGTAACAGAGCGCTGATCACATGGCCCCCACTCTGATGTGAGCGTTCTGTGACCGCTATTGCATGTAAAGAGTTGCAGTGTGTGTATCTCTTCACTCTTAGACTCTTAGCTGAAGAAGTGTCTTTAGAATAAATCTCTTCAGATGTCACATATCAATGTGTGATTCGCCTCTCTGTTGTGATGTCACATATCAATGCCAGATTCGCCTATCTATTGTGATGTCAAATATCAATGCCAGATTCGCCTCTCCATTGTGATGTCAAATATCAATGCCAGATTCGCTTCTTCATTGTGATGTCAAATATCAATGCCAGAATCGCCTCTCCATTGTGAAGTCACATATCAATGCCAAATTCACCTCTCCATTGTGATGTCACATATCAATGCCAGATTCGACTCTCCTTTGTGATGTCACATATCAATGCCAAATTCGCCTCTCCATTGTGATGTCAAATATCAATGCCAGATTCACCTCTCTATTGTGATGTCAAATATCAATGCCAGATTCGCCTCTCCATTGTGATGTCAAATATCAATGCCAGATTCACCTCTCTATTGTGATGTCAAATATCAATGCCAGATTCGCATCTCCATTGTGAAGTCACATATCATTGCCAAATTCACCTCTCCATTGTGATGTCACATATCAATGCCAAATTCGCCTCTCTATTGTGATGTCACATATCAATGCCAGATTCGCGTCTCTATTGTGATGTCACATATCAATGCCAGATTCGCCTCTCTATTGTGATGTCAAATATCAATGCCAGATTCGCCTCTCTACTGTGTTGTTAAATTACAATGCCAGATTCGCCTCTCTATTGTGATGTCAAATATCAATGCCAGATTCGCCTTTCTTTTGTGTTGTCAAATATCAATGCCAGATTCGCCTCTCTTTTGTAATGTCAAATATCAATGCCAGAATCGCCTCTCTATTGTGATGTCACATATCATTGCCAGAATCGCCTCTCTATTGTGATGTCACATATCAATGCCATATTCGCCTCTCTGTTGTGATGTCAAATGTCAATGCCAGATTCGCCTCTCTGTTGTAATGTCACATATCAATGCCAGAATCGCCTCTCTATTGTGATGTCACATATCAATGCCATATTCGCCTCTCTATTGTTTGAAATGCCCCTAATGATCGGCCCAAAGCAAGAACCAGTTTACCGCGCGTACAAAATAAGGGACTTGGAAGCGCTGGTTAAACAGCTTCCACCCATAACAGAGGGAGGAGCAGCTTGGTTGAGGAAGTTAAGAACCTTAACAGGAGGGGAGGAGCTAGCCACTGGAGACTTCCGTGCGATAGCAGGAAGATGTATGCTAGGCAGAGGATTAGCAGACGTAGAGGGAATTGCTAACACCACAGCCTACCCAATTGACATGCCATATAACACGGTGGAAGACAAGCTAGCTGATGCAGTCTGTGAGAAATATATGATACCAAATTTAGGGTCCATACCAAAGATTTCCTGGGACCCCAAATACACCCCCAGAGAATTTCTGGAGAGAGCTAAGCAAGCAAGCAAGCAATTTAAGGAACAATGGATGTCACAAACTGGCATACATCCAGGCCAGGAAGGAGAGCACAGAGCGTGGTTTCGCGCAGCGGTGCTGAAGGGGCTTCCGGACAAAGTAACAACAGATTTAGAAAAGAACCCAGATTTTACAGTGGCAGACTCTACTCAGTGGGAGAGACACGTGGTCCATCGGCTCCAGTTGGAACAGGACGAGGCGAACAAACAACTAGAAGACGCACAGGCGCAACTGTTGAAGTTACAGCTGAATGAAGCCCGTGAGAAGTATAATTCTAAGAAAAAAGAGCGGAAAGAGGCCAACAAAACTATGATGATTGTAAAGCCCAAAGCTGATCCCGTGCCTTACTGGCCAGATCTTGATCCTAACCTTTATGACTCTGCCACTTACAGACCCAGCTCTGATCAAGCTGGGCAAACAAACTTTGAAGCGCCGATATGTGGTCTCCCCACAAGTGCCTGTGAATCTGATGGGCAGAGACTTACTCATCAAACTGGGAGCCACTATCATGTGTTCTGATGGATTAACTGTGACTCTGCCAGGAGGAACGCCTCTCCCATGCCTGGAAACAAACTCAAAGAATCAGTACTTGATGCAAGACTGTGAACAACCCATAGCTGACATTTACTGGGGGCGCCTGGTAAAAGAAGGCATTCTGAGACAATACCAATAATGGAAACCCTGGATCATGAGCCTTGCGGTTTATTCCCCGCCTCGCGATCCCTACCACGTCACTCTTTTCTACGATGATTTCTACGATGATGTATACCGGGAAGGTCATCAGGCAAAGGAACTGGGATCAATGGTCAAGCGGGCGCTGGATAACATTTGGTGGCAAAGCACCCAAATTCCAAATGTCTGGTATACACCAAAATGTAAAACGTACCGTATCACTTGTTTGTCCAACGACACAGTGATACTAGAACATCAACAAATATCGAGAACACATGGCAGGGAGAGAACGGATCACCCAGACGCAGTGGCGGAACTTTCGTAATTGGCTGACACTCTGTGGTCTACTGGACCCACAGATGTCGGCCTAGCCAATTGTTCGCCTGTTCTGTTCCAGCTCAAGTAAGAAACACCAATTTCACGACCACAGTATAAGCACAAACCTGAAGCAGAGGAAGGGATTGCTGAGACGATTGAAGGGCTGCTGAAAGTAGGAGTGCTTGAGCCCTAGCAATCCTTTTGGAACACACCAATTTTGCCGGTGGAGAAACATGGGACAGGGAAGTACCGAATGGCGCATGACCTCAGGGCCATTAACGCCATATTACGTACTGACACTGTGCCCGTACCTAACCCGTACACAGCTCTAACAGCCATTACATGGGACCAAAAGTGGTTCACATGCATTGACCTTGCTAACGCATTCTTCTGTCTCCCCTTACACGACTCACTCAGAGACATTTTCTCATTCACATACAGAGGTCGCCAGTACAGATACACACGTCTGCCACAAGGCTTTGCACTCTCCCCTGGCATTTTCAATCAGGTGCTCAAAGAGGCCCTGTCACCTTGTCAGTTGCCTGAGGGGTGTACACTGATACAGTATGTCAGGGGTGGGCAGGGGTGGCCCCGAGGGCCGGTGTCAGCCATTGGTGTGTGTAGATGCTCTGACCGGCTGGCCAGAAGCATGGGCTACTAAAAGGGAGGATGCTAAAAGTGTGATTAAGTGCTTAATCAATCATTATATTCCCAGGCACGGGTTTCCCAAGCGCATTAGATCAGACAATGGGACCCACTTTAAGAACCAAGACCTGGCGGAGGTGGAGAGGATGTTGGGAGTAAAACACAGGTTTGGGACAGTGTACCATCCTCAATCTCAAGGGAAAGTAGAGAGAATGAACTTAAACTTGAAAAACAAGTTGTCTAAAATTTGTGCACAGACGGGGCTAAATTGGGTTTCAGCCCTGCCAATTGCTCTAATGACTATAAGATGTTCTGTTAACCAATCCACAGGTTTCACACCCTACGAGCTGCAGACGGGAAGGCAGTTCAGAGCACCCTGGACAGCGGTCCCGGCGGAACCGAGTATCAAAAGTAACAGGTCTCATGCAGAATATTGGAATGAATTAAAAGCTCTTGTCTCGAGTTTCACAAAACAGGTTACGCCTGGAGTACACACTGTGGACAGGGCGACCCCTGAGGCAAAACCGGTGTGGCTGAAGGTCATCAAACGCAAGTGGAAAGAGTCCTGCTGGACCGGTCCGTACGAGGTGACTGCCCGGATGGCTACAGCAGTTCAACTGAAAGGAAAAGGCGACACCTGGTTCCACTGGTCGCAGTGTGCACTAGCAGACGAGAGCTTGGTGGAGGAAAACTTGTCTCCACCCAACACAGGTGTCAACGAAATACAGAGGCATAATAAATCCTCTCACCTGTGCAACGGGCCGACCAGCAGTCTACCTGGGAGGCTGAAGAAAGAAGAGGGGTATCGCAGAAAGTCGCCGCGCCAGCGAAAAGGAGTGGTAACAAATCAGTAACTCCAGAAAGGGGAGAAATTTCTAGCCAAAGTGCAAAAGAACACACAACACAATGCAAACACACGAATCAGAGATACGTAATGAGAAAAAACTTATTAAAATGTTCCTTACAACCACATGTTTATTATATGCAATAATATTGACCATGGCTGTGTGTTTTATTGTCTATATTTTGCAGAGCACCCAAGGCCACTTGTCCAAACACGGAGGCCAGTCCAGCACAGCACTTCCTGAGACATTAATTGTCGAAATGGGACCATTGAGAAGACCAAAGCGCGAGGTGTCAGGTAAAGGGGATGAGTGCCTCCGCACAAATAATGGCATAGAACTGGACTACGTTTAAGGGTCCACAAGCTCATTCACGTTTGACTTGTGTGAGGTCATTGAGTGTAAAGGGGCTAGTAGCAGCTGGAGGGGATATGATGTGTGGGTCTGTAATCACCCAATGATATGCACCAGGAGAGGGAGCCCTTATTCCAGTCCAGGGATCCATCGTTCAGGGGGAGTATATACAGCAGGGCAATGGTGTTCCTGGGATAACGTGGTAAGTTGGACAGGAGTAGGGTGGCAGCCATATGTGCCGGGAGGCTTAAAGGGAATAGCAATTCAGAGGGATTTTTCTGCATCCCAGAACCCTATCACACTTTCTCTAGGTCCGTGGAGCTCCCTGCCCAAATCTGAAAGTCCGGGTGGTGTATTCTATCTGGTAATTGGGGTAGATGTGTCGGGAACAGATCCAATTGGGGTAATTAGAGTTAACTTAGTCAATCCAAAACCTAAGCTGGTCATAGAAAAAACTGTCACACACACGATTAACAATACAATAAACTCTGTCACACACTCCACAGGGCAATTGGGGAACGAGTCGTCAACTGTAGCACCAGAGGAGCAAGAACCAAAAGGTAGACGAGTCCTGACGGTGGATTACACTAGGTTGAAGCCTCAGGACCTAATTGAGCGTGCCGCCGGGTTCAGTGACAGTAACCTCTGGCTGGACTGGGTGGCTCAAAATGCTAAAGAACAACATGTATCTGATTGTGTTGTCTGTGCTTCAGCCAGACCACGTTTGTTCACGGAGCCCGCACCACTGTATCCAGAGGACAAGTGGGGCTATGACTGTATGCTGCGGCTGACTAAAAGTGCAGTGAGTACTGGCAACTGCACTCTGTTGTCTAGTTTATTTCCCCCAATCCCGAAACAGACAAAAGCAGGACCATTTGTGCCAAAACAAGATAACTATACATGTTTCAAGTTCTCCACAGATACGGTAAAGTACAAGGTGGGAGACATTGACCCAAGCTGGTGCTCCGTTACTCTGACGGGGAGAACCACAAACAATGTAAGTGACCCAAACACGCTGATTGGAACATGGGCAAGAAGTGGGCTGTATTATTATTGTGGGCAGAACACCCTTTTGGTCCGTGTTGCTCTGGGAAGCGAGGGAACGTGTGCCATGGTGCGACTGTGGGCCATACCACAACACAACACACGTACATTGGCAGCCAGACGTAACAGACACATCTTAGTGAAGAGAGGGACACAGGGGACACATGCTTTCAATCCTAGGCTGAACTCACCTACCTGGATTGACTCAATAGGAGTGCCCAGGGGAGTTCCAAATGAGTATAAACTAGTAGACCAAGTAGCTTCAGGATTTGAAAGTACATTCATCTGGATAACGCCTAATAAGGATGTTGATCGTGTAACCCAGTGTTAAAAACGGGATTAAAAGCATAAATATTAATACTCTTTTGATTAAAATACTAATTTCATGATGGTAATAAATATTGATAAAAAGAAGTTAAATATAATAAATACTGATAAAAAGCATGTAAACATAAGTTTAATTAATATGTACGTATGTATATGTAATATATAAATGGTGTGGGGGCAGGACTTAGTCCTGTGGAGTGTGTTTGTTAGATCCACTGAGCGACCAATCATTGGCTGGTCTGACCCTCCCCCAGTCTGTGTGCGCTGCTCAGACACCTGTGTGTGCCTTCGTGTGCCAGTCAGATACGTCAGAGACACAGACGGTGAAAGATCCATTTACCCGTGCGGCGAAGAAGCTAGCTGGATAGTGAAAGCCCTTTTTCGGCGAGAATAATAAGATTGATACCTTATTCTAGAGGCCGTGAGCCAGCGTGAGCACTGTGAAGCCCCGTGTAGCATTTGTTGCTTCACATGGTAAGTCCCAGGCAGTACATGTGCACTAGCATAGCATGCTACGCTAGCCATTTTGCAATGAAAGTGCCCTTTCCGAGGCTAAAGCAAGTAGCACTGAGTCTGCTGCACTTTATACGAAATGTTCTTTAAAGGTTCATGTCACATTACTGTGGTATTGATGTATAATGTATGGTTTTGTGCGAAGTTGTTATGTTAGCACATGTTCACTTTTCTCATGGTGCTAATTATAGTTCTGCAACGTGAAAGCAACGTGAAATTAAATGCCTTCACCTGCACTTTACTTAGTAGAAACTTGATAAGTCTCAAGCCAATGTGTATTTTAATGCACTGCTGAGCTATTTTGTATTATTTTAAATGTGTGTTTCCCATGCACTTTTTCCCTTTGAAATTAGAATAATTTGTTGTACAACATCGAATGTTTTGAAAGAAATTTAGAAACACTACAAGCAAGTAGTAGTAATAATAAGTTACAGACATGATAGCTTAAATGTTGAACTACTGTGTTCTGGCCTGGTCCCCAGCTCAGGCGAGCCAGCCAGGAGCCTAGAGTGTTGTGTGACAACATTGGAATCCTCTATGACCTTTGATCAGACCCTCACATACTGTGAAAATGGATTTTGTCAAGAAGTATGCCATTAAAGTACCAAATGCCTTTATTGTTAGCGGTGTTACAGATAGAGAGAAAGACAAAGAGGTATTTGAGTTTCTGGAGCAACATGGTACTATTCGTAGAGTACTCGCTGTCGATGATGACTCTTCTGCATTCCACAAAAGTCAGATTGTAGAGTTCGAGTCCGGTGCAGCCGTTGAAATATTAGGACCTAAGCTGCCTTACCTCTTACAGTCCACTGACAATCCAGATGTCAGTTACCGCATTCGAGCCTTAACTGACGTCTATACTAAGACCGTAGGGGGCAATGTTACTGAGGCTTACATTAGCAACCTGAAGGGTTTAGCCAAGTTAAGTGGGAAGGATTTCGAAGAAGTGTTGCGGCAGGCCATATCCACAATAGGGAAGACCATCGAAGCTGCTGAGACAGCTGAGATAAACCCTGAAAATGATACTGCTGACCAGACTTGCCCTGTGGTAGGATCCACACAACTTGGAGCCTCACCTTCAGTCTTAACTGAACTGCCTCACCCTCCTGAACCCATTCAGGGCACATTCCAACGCCCCATGAGACCAAACTTGACACCTCAAATATTGAGCCCAACTGACCTCAACCCACCAGAGGTTCAGAAAATAGTAGTTGAGCATGTTGTCAAGAGTGTTGAGAAGACATCACATGCTCACTCTACATTAAGACTCAGAGCTTTCTCTGGCAAGATGCCCAGACCTTACAGCGAAGCTGACTATGAAACATGGCGTTCTCATGTTGACTTGTTGATGGAAGATGCTTCTTTGTCTGAGTTGGAAAAAACTCGTAAGATACTTGAAAGTCTCCTTGCTCCTGCTTCTGATGTCATCCGCCCTCTTGGGCCAGAAGCCACTCCTGCAGACTATCTTAAACTTCTGGATTCAGCTTTTAGCACCGTCGAAGATGGTGAGGAACTGTTTGTACGCTTCATGAACACCCTCCAAGATCACGGTGAAAAGCCCTCTGCTTATCTGCTTCGTTTGCAGGTGGCAGTCAATCACACTGACAGGGGATTTCTTTAAATCACCTTGCCGTTCTTCAGCTAAGACATCTGAGTTAGAAAACACAAACACTGCAGTTCTTTCACTCGCGAGGACGGTCACAGAGCGCTCGCACAAGAGACACTCATGGACTCGCGCTTTGTCACCATCTGCGTTCTTTATTTATACAAGATTGTTCTGTGTGTGTGTGTGTGTTACAAAGATAACAACGTCACTCAGAGCAGCGGGTTTTTCCATTTTCTACATCTGTGTGTTCTTGTAAAAAGAGCTGAGGTTTCACTTCTCTACATCTAAATGTTCTCTGAAAACAGGAAGCGGTTATTTGCTGAATGGGTTCATCACACAAGTTACTAGGTGAAAAGTCATGTAGACATATGGTTTGCTTAGTGATACATAAAAGAATACATTTCATGTAGCTGATAACACTATATAAAAACAATTTTCCTTTGACATTCCCTGCTGTTTATCAGAACAATGAAATGTATCAATAAGTAACTACTTGTCTTTCACATTTTCAGTTACTACATCATTATTTGCACTTCATCTTCATCTAACAAATAGGAAAAGAAGTCTTCATGATCTTCATTGATTTCAGTACATCTGCGTATGCTGTGAATGATTAACTTATCATCTGTGAAATTACAGCTTTTAAACAAGGAATAACTCAAATAAAGAAAACAAAATTAAACCAGGAAAACTCCAACGCCAATCAACCGTCTCTATAGCATCTGAAGTCATGTTTAAAGAATGTACATTATCTGGTATTTAGGTGCAGCATGTGGTGTTGAATAAGACGCACAATCCTCCTTTCTCAGCCAGGATCATGTGCAGTGCTACACGATGTTGCATTACAGCAATTCTGAGAGCGTCTATTTCTTGGCTTTGTCCCTCGTTGACCTTTCAGGATGCTTTGAGAAACAAGCCGAATCTATAGTCCAGTATCTCACTTCTGAGAGGACGTTTTTCCAACTCCTGCCCACAGGAAGAGTGAGTTGAGTACCTTTTGTCCAGTTGTCCAGATTTTGAATTCTTCAGGTACGTCGGTTTCCCAGATTGAGTCATGTGGTCTGGCTGTTGAAGTTGAGCGTTTCTTCCTGGATGAGGATGAGGATGTTGTTGTTGTTGTTGTGCACTTTACAAAAGTCATTCTGAAGGTGTGATCGGAGATCAGAATTAGTGCACATGTTCCAGGGTGTTTCCCATAAATGGTTGTGTTTAATATGCTCGACATGTGCGAGCAGACGTAACAGTCTTTCTCTGTGATCGTCCATCTTCTCTGTCTGCCTCGTGGCTCAGCTGCTGTTGGCATCAGCTGGGGTCCTGTAAGGGTGAGCTTTGTAGTCAAGGTAACCAGGAGGGTTCCCCTTCACACCTACACCTGGCTGCCTAAAGTTGATCGGATAGAGATTGGAGTGTGGGCTTACCCGACGGGGGCCCAAGAACGCACTTACCACCCTCACCCCCGAAACAACCAAGCGTAGGCGCTTCCTCCTTGGTGTCGGGGCTTCCCGGGACCTCAGCCTTTTTGCATTGGCTCTGATGTATCCAGGAGGGTCTCTCTGCAGTTTTACAGGCTGTGGGTGTTGTCAATAACACTTTGTATTGGCCCTCCAAATGGGGTAAACTCCAATTTTTCCTCTGGAGCACCCCTTTCGCCTGGTTTCAACCTGCAAGAGACAGGAGAAGAGTCTTAGGGCAGTTTATTGTTCAAAACAATATCCTTATTTTCTAGTAGTTTTGCCATCCATTCTGCCAGAGTTGTTTCTCTGACAGATTTGTCTAAAGGTTCACTTTTTGCAACTGAGATTGCATCTGCTTTTTTCACTGGATAAATCTCTGGCCATTTTGAGAATACGTCTATAATCACTAGAGCGTATTTTGAGCCTTGACTTTCACTTAATTCAATAAAGTCCATGTGAATGGTGTAAAATGGATGAGGTGGGGTGCTGAAATGTCCTCTTATTATCCTCAGATTGCCTTGTGAATTGTGTTTTTGACAGATCATGCATGTCCTCACAAATTCCTTTGCTGAAATTTCAAAATTTAGAGTATAAAAGTGTATGTTTATGACTTGGACCATCCCTCCCGTTGAAACATGGCTTAACCCCATGGGTCACTAATGCTGCTGTTCTGTGCAGGGACTTGTAAGGTTTTCCTTCACAAGTCATCAGATCATTTTCTAGTTGTGCCCCACACTTTAACCATTTCTTCTGTTCTGTAGTTGGTGCGGCTTTTTGTTCATCTTTAAGTACATCAAGTGGTATTTGCATAGAGGACGCAGACATTAATGTGTCTACAGTTTGCTGTGCGGGTAACTTAGCTGCTTGATCTGCAAAGTTATTGCCTTTAGTTATTTCTGATTTATATTTCTGATGTGCAGCAAAGTGATGTACTGCTAAAAAAACATACTGACTGTCAGTATATATATTTATGTCTTGGCCTGCGTGCAATTTACATGCACGTATGACTGCTGTGAGTTCTGCACTCTGAGCAGAGTGGGAGGATGTTAGCGGTTTCGCTTCTAAAACTCTGTTTGCTGTAGTTACTGCATAGCCGACGCAGTTTCATCCTAGGCTATTTTTAGACGCTGAGCCGTCTACAAAAATGTCGGTGAAACCAGCTTGTGGGTACTGTGAATGTCAACACGTGGCTTTGTCTCCTCATCTAATTTTTTCATACAGCAGTGTGGATGACCTTCTTCGGGTGAGGCCAAAAGTGTGCTCGGGTTCAACTGACCGCACTTCTCGATTCTAATGTGTGATTGTGACAATAAGATTCCAACATATGAGAGCTGTCTTGCATGTATCAGGTAAGAGAAATTGGCTTAGATTAAAATTGAAGTCACCGCGTGTGGTACTCTAATAATCAAAGTGTGCTCTAAAACAATGTCAGGCAATGCTAAACTATATTCATTTGTAATACTAGTTTCAAGTTACTGAATGCTTCTTCTGTTTCATTTCTTTGTAGATGCAACACTACATTTTTACTTAAGGCATTTTAGGCAATTCCTATTTTTCAAAGAATTCATACATCTCACACATCTTACATATTTCAAACTTTTAAGCTAGGATTAAAAACTTTGCATTACTTACAGCTCATAGCTCACAGCTCTAAAACTAGACATTAGTAAATCATATGCCTAATCATTATGTGTCATTGTGATCCACAAGTATGATCACAAATTTGTTTTTCAAACCAACAAAACAAACAAACAAAAACAAAAATCAAATTGCCGATGCTGTGAACGCTTTACACACATGAGTCAGGACACAAAAAGAAAAAAAGAAAAAGCTGCTGTCAGAAACAAAGCAGAAGTGTGAGGAAAAAAACTGAGCTCACAGACAGCTGCATGTGTGAGCTTTAATATGCAGCTTCTGCTCTAAAAGACTAATAACAATAAAAAATGTGTAACTTGCTCATCAGCTTGGTAGTGCCCACATATTTAATTCAGCTTCTCAAACCTGTAGCTTTAGCTGTTGTATATAGGGTTTGGCTTAGTAGTTGTTAGTATAGGTGTGCTCTATATCTCAACAATTTCTCATCTAGGATGACAGGTTATCAATCAGGTCAAATGTCTCTATGCACCTGATTACTTTAGGTATTTTCCTTATTTTCTTCATTTCATATATCATTGTACTGAGTTTGAGCAAACCTTAAGCTTGAATCAGACTACTTTTAACAATTATCCACCTCACATCATAACTGACTGAGGTGCCTCTTCTTATTAATAGTATGTCATTATTAATGTTATTATTGTTTTTTTTTATAACAGCAGTAGCATATTACAATATTTTATTAGTACATTACAATATTTTATCAGTATATTACAATATACCAATATACTACTAATATACAATAGTTTATTATTTTATATTTTATTATGTATCCATCAGGGGCTGGGGGTGATCTGCAGCTTCACCCCCTCCCAAGCTGGAGACATTTACCTTTTCACACACTTTCCTTGGCTGAACAATGACACAGCCTTAATATACCTTATGCATCTCTCTATTTTATTTAATATTTTTCGTGTGAATTATCTGCTTTCATTCATTCTACTCATTCTGGGCATGGTTGTCTACCCAATTTTGTTTCATTTGTTAATACCAATCTACAGGTTGTTATCCTTCCTATTATTAGTTTGAATACAGTAGGGATAAGTTCTAATTTAATTTAACCTTTTTTTTTTTATTCCACTTCATTCCTCTTGTATTTATATGTATTCAGTTGGGTCTGTATCCAGCCCTTTTTTAAACTTTGATCTCTAATCTTTTACTTGATGATGGATTATTGTGTTCTTCCTAGTCTGAACTGCTTCTTTGTTTCTTACAGTCACGTACAAAATGTGTCTCTTTTTCACACCTCCAGCATGCAGTCTTAAAGCCACTTTTTGGTGTGTGTATAGGCCTACCTATACCTCTTGCTGTTCCACTATGCATTCCTCTGTCTTTCTTTTGGACTAGTCCTACTCTGGTTTGTTGTTTTTCTAACATTTCTCATCAGGTGTTATTTTTGCTTGTTTATTCTCCATTCTCAAGGATTTTGCTGGGCTGTCACTGGCACGCTTGACTTCAGGGTGGTGGCTGACACGCCCTTCTACTCCGCGCACGGAGCGGTGTCAGTTTTATGAGGCGGAACTCAACCTTTCCCTTTTGTCGCCAGTACGTGAGCCTCAGCAAAGAAAACAATAAAAAAAACAAAAAACAATGGAAGTAGTTCAGCAGCGTATTGTGCTGTAAAATCAATTTACTTCCAGAACACATATACATACACACAGATAGACATTTGCGCGCTAATTTGTCACGAAGTATTTCACGGTCACTTCTAAAACCACTCTAAACACATTTCCTTGTGGTGAACTTAAACCTTATTTGTCACGAGGTATTTGACTGCAACCTCTAGAACCAATCTAAACTTAGTTCCTTCCGGCGAACTCAACCTATTTCACGAGTTTCACGAAGTAATTGCGGCTACTTCTAACCTATTTTACGCGTATCACGAAGTAATTCCGGCTACAACAAACCTATTTTGCGCATTCTTCTAAACCCTTCCGGCGGTTTAAAACCAACAGTGTTTTCTCACCCTCAGTCGTCTTTTGCTGGTTGTGAGGTCATCTGGTTGGATCCCAACGTCGTGGACCAGAACTATTACACCGGCCTGGACCCGAATTTTTCTTACGTCCCAGGTCTTTCACCTCTACCTGGAGAGGGCTGTCGACAGACTTCGGTGCTGGCTTTTCATGGCGTCAGATTACAGCAGTCAGACCTTGCATTGGAGTCACAGAAACGTGTCTGTTGTTTCCATCGCTAGGCTCGAAGGACCAATTTAAATGACAGGGGATTTCTTTAAATCACCTTGCCGTTCTTCAGCTAAGACATCTGAGTTAGAAAACACAAACACTGCAGTTCTTTCACTCGCGAGGACGGTCACAGAGCGCTCGCACAGGAGACACTCATGGACTCGCGCTTTGTCACCGTCTGCATTCTTTATGTATACAAGATTGTTCTGTGTGTGTGTGTGTGTTACAAAGATAACAACGTCACTCAGAGCAGCGGGTTTCTCCCTTTTCTACATCTGTGTGTTCTTGTAAAAAGAGCTGAGGTTTCACTTCTCTACATCTAAATGTTCTCTGAATACAGGAAGCGGTTATTTGCTGAATGGGTTCATCACACAAGTTACTAGGTGAAAAGTCATGTAGACATATGGTTTGCTTAGTGATACATAAAAGAATACATTTCATGTAGCTGATAACACTATATAAAAACAATTTTCCTTTGACACACACCGTGCGCAGAGGTGGGCTTGAACCACATGAAGTAAATAAGCAGCTTCTTAAACAGTTTTACAGAGGCTGCTGGGATGATAACTTGCTAATGGAGTTGCAGTTGGAGCTAAAGCATAAGGAGCCACCCACGTATGCAGAGCTATTGCTTCTCCTGCGTACTGCAGAAAACTGCCAAGAAGTTAAAAGCACACGAATGAAGAAACACTTTAGCGCCACAAAACCAAAAGCAGTGTCTCATGAACAGATGGTCACTGAAATAAATGCAGATGTTTATCCATCAAAGTCAGATAGTCTAGAAGAACTCAAAAAACAAGTTGGCGATCTAAAAAGCCAATTAGCTGCCGTCGTGAAGCCAAAGAAACAAGCAACACTGAAGACAGTTCGAACAAGGAAACCTGAAAATAAAAAACCTGACCATGCCAAACCTGAAAACTCACCTCCACCCAGCCGCCGCAGTACTAGGCCCAAGCCCTGGTATTGCTTCTGCTGTGGGGAAGATGGACATATAGTAGCCACTTGTGAGTCAGAGCCCAATCCTGCCCTTGTAGTTGCAAAACGAAAGGAACTAAGAGTGAGAAGGCAGATATGGGACAGGCAGAATGACCAGCTTTCTTTAAACTAAATTCTGCCTCCGTTGCGGGACAAATGGAGGCTGATGCTTTGTTAACCCGTCCCACCCAGGTTAAACAAAAAGCTTCACCTAAAAAGTGTGCCAGCCTAAAGTCACACACAAAAACAGATTCCTTTGACCTTCCTAAAGGTCTAATTGGTACAAAGAGTACTGCACAAGTGAAAGTTAATGGTCACACAGTGAGTTGTTTGCTAGATACTGGTTCCCAGGTGACTACAGTCCCCGAGTCCTACTATTGTCTGCATTTGTCCTCTCATGAGATTGGCACCCTCAACTTTTAGAAGTTGAGGGTGCCAACGGTCAGTCTGTGCCTTACTTAGGCTACATTGAACTGCATGTCACTTTCCCAAAAGACTTCCTTGGCATTGAAGCTGAAGTTGTCCCCGATGTGCGCACAGCTTCTCGGTCCTTAGTGCTAATTGGGACAAACACATTAGATGTACTTTATGAGCTGTACTCTGACGCATGCCATGAACTGCAGCTGAACCTGCCATATGGCTATAGGGCAGTTCTAAAAGTTCTTGAATCACGACACAAACAGTCCAAAGATAGTAGTCTTGGTTTAGTGACGATGCACAACAAAGAGCCACAGTTGATTCCAGCAGGCCAAACTGTTGTTCTAGATGGTGATGTAGCTGTGTCAGCCGGTTATGGTGAAAAGTCCGTCTTGTTAGAGTATCCACGAATGTCAGCCTTACCTGGTGACATCCTTGTGAAACCTTGTCTCATAGACCTACCTGAACGAGCACCTTACTTTGTTCCAGTTATACTTACCAATGAATCCGAACATGGTGTGACAATCCCTCTAAATTGTGTCATCGGAGAAGTCAGTGCATATCAAAGAGTTCTATCTCACGAACACTCAGTGAGAACTCCAAGATCCCGAACTGAGCAGAAGTCAAATGTAACATATAACTTTGACTCTTCCCCTATTAGCGCTGAATGGAAGGAGCGCGTAACCGAAAAGCTAAGCCATATGCCCGAAGTGTTTGCACAAAATGATCTCGACTTTGGAAAAATGGATCAAGTGAAACATGCAATCAGATTGTCAGATGAAACACCGTTCAAGCGTAGAGCACGTCCCATACATCCGAACGACCTGGAAGCAGTCCGTAAGCACCTCAAAGAACTGCAAGAAACTGGCGTGATCAGGGAATCTACCTCCCCTTTCTCTTCACCCATTGTAGTCGTGCGGAAGAAAAATGGTGAAGTCCGCCTCTGTATCGACTACAGAAAGCTTAACGCACAGACTATAAAAGATGCTTACGCTCTCCCCAATTTGGAGGAAACGTTTTCCACCTTGATCAGGTCACAATGGTTCTCTGTCCAGGATTTAAAATCGGGGTATTACCAAATTGAGATGGAGGAGCTGGACAAACCCAAGACGGCGTTCGCGTGTTCCATCTGCTTTTGGGAATTTAATAGAATGCCCCAAGGCATTACAAACGCCCCCAGCACATTCCAACGGCTCATGGAAAAATGTATGGGCAACATGAACCTGCGTGAAGTGATCGTGTTTCTTGATGACATCATTGTATTCTCCAAGACACTTGAAGAACATGAGGCTTGCTTAATGAAAGTTCTTGATCGCCTGAAAGAATATGGGCTCAAACTCTCCCCCGAAAAATGCAAGTTTTTCCAAACTTCTGTCAGATATCTTGGGCACATTGTGTCCAGCAAGGGAGTGGAGACTGACCCTGAAAAGGTGGAAGCCTTAAGTACCTGGCCTGTGCCCCGTGATCTTAAACAGCTCCGCTCATTCTTAGGCTTTTCAGGGTACTACAGGCGGTTCATTAAGAACTATTCGAGTATCGTTAAGCCCCTCACTGACTTAACATCAGGCTACCCTCCATTGCGCAAAAGCACAAAGCCTAAAGCTAAGTCTGTCCAGTACCATGACCCCAAGACACCTTTCGGCGAGCGATGGACTCCCTCTTGTGATCTTGCTTTCAAAACCATCATTGAGAAGCTCAGTACTGCGCCTGTATTGGGTTTTGCTGACCCTAAACTGCCATATATGCTCCATACCGACGCCAGCACTACAGGGCTTGGCGCCGCGCTCTATCAAGAGCAGAATGGCCAGACCAGGGTAATAGCTTATGCAAGCCGTGGGTTGTCTAGGAGTGAATCTCGTTATCCCGCCCATAAGTCAGAGTTTTTAGCCTTGAAGTGGGCAGTGACGGAGAAGTTTGCAGATTACTTATATGGAAATCAGTGTACTGTCATAACAGACAGTAATCCTCTGACGTACATATTAACTACTGCTAAGATGGATGCCATGAGTTACAGATGGTTAGCTGCCCTGTCAACGTTTAGCTTTAAGCTCCAGTACAGAGCAGGCAAGCTTAACTCAGATGCAGATGGCCTTTCTAGACGGCCACATGGCGAGTTGCTTAACGACGCAGTGTCCCAAAAAGAGCTCGACCACATACAGCAGTTCACACAAAATCACCTGTCCCTACCTGACAGCAGTTTAAGTCCTGAAGTACTGTCTACTATATGTGAGAAACACCTTGTATGCAGCTCTCAAAATGACACCATCCCTTTGGTTCACTCGCTAGCCATTTCTGCAGCTGCCATTCCAGGTGACTTTGTCAATGAAAATGACTGTGGTGGTCTTCCTGTTATACCCCATATGTTCCCTGAACAGATCACAAACGAACAAAGAACAGACCCTTGTCTGAGGGAAGTCATTGCACAAATTGAAACTGGAGAAAAGGTCCCACCAACTGGGCGAGCTAAACTTCCTGATATCAACCTTCTACTCCGAGAGTTCAATCGATTGGAGATGCACAATAACATCCTGTACCGAACTCGCCGAGATGGAGGAGATGTTACTTACCAGCTTGTCTTACCTGAACAGCTCCGTGACTCAGTCTTCCAAAGCCTCCACTGTGACATGGGCCACTTAGGCACTGAGCGTACCTTAGATCTTGCCCAAACAAGGTTCTATTGGCCTCACATGGCAGCATATATAGAACATAAGATCAAAACATGCAACCGCTGTGTAAGACGCAAAACTCCTCCAGAAAAAGCAGCCCCACTTGTGAATATCAAATCCAGCAGACCCCTCGAATTAGTCTGCATGGACTTCCTGTCCATTGAGCCTGATTGAAGTAATGTGAAGGATGTGCTTGTATTAACCGATCATTTCACGAAATATTCATTAGCCATCCCTACCAGCAATCGGAAAGCTCAGACCGTTGCAAAAGCCCTTGGGACAACTTCATAGTCCACTATGGGATACCCGAACGCTAGCATAGCGATCAAGGTCCCGACTTCAAGTCCCACATTATCCAAGAGCTTTGCAAGATCATGGGCATTCGCAATATCCGGACAACACTCTATCACCCCAGAGGGAACCCGGTAGAATGTTTCAATAGAATGTTACTAAGTATGCTAGGTACTCTTGAGGAAAAGGACAAAACTCAGTTGCACAACTATGTCAAACCACTCGTTCATGCGTACAATTGTACGAAAAATGATACAACTGGTTTTGCCCCATATAAGTCAATGTTTGGCCGTCAGCCAAGATTACCAATCGATCTAGCATTTGGGCTGCCCTTTAACAACAAAAGTTTTAAGTCGCATTCTCAGTACATAACAAAACTAAAGGCAACTCTACAAGAGACCTACAAACTAGCAACAGACCATGCTAACAAAATAGCAGAAAGAAACAAAACAAGGTTTGAAACCCTCAAAACTAGAGCCAGGTGACAGAGTTTTGGTGCGTGCAGTCCGTCTCAGAGGCAAACACAAGCTAGCCGACAAGTGGGAGACTGATATTCACGTTGTGGTGAACCAAGCAGGTGACTTGCCCGTCTACAGTATAAAACCCCTAACGAAAGAGGGCCCAGTCCGCACAGTCCACTGCGATCTCTTGCTCCCTTGTGGTTTTCTTGCCCCTGTTGAGGAGAAACCTGTCCAACCAACTCATGTACGCAAACCAAAAACAAGGCAATCACCTAAACAACATGGGGAATGTGATCATTCAGAATTGGAAGATGAGGATGTCTGTTGGTTCAGAGAGGAACCTATTCAAGAGCCCATAAAGGTCACTCGAGTCTATGAGATTCCCCAGCCAAAGACACACCCTTACGATCAGAAGCATGCTGAAACTCACTTACCCGGAGGAGATAACTTACATGAACATGACAACTTGCCTAGAAGTGACAACTTACATGAACGTGACAACTTGTCTGGAGGTGACAATTTAACCGGATGTGACAACTTACCTGAATGTGGAAATCCACTTGGATGTGGAAGCCTAGAGGAGAGTGAAACCATGGTGGAACACTCAAACACTGATAATGAATGCGAGAGTGACACTAACTTACCTGATGGACCTGCCTGTGATGGGCCAGTGAAAGAAGACAACTCAAATGATAATCAAGCAAACTCAAGTCAGTCAAATACTGACAGTGAAGCCGCAGCGACTATAAGGTGCTCAGAGAGAACAAGAACCCAACCAGAACGACTACAATATAGTCAGTTGGGAAATCCCCTCGTTTCCATTGCCCAGTCCCTGTTTCAAGGTCTAAGCCTGGCTTTTACCAGTGCCTTGACAGAACAAGATTCTGTGGTCATCCCCAGGAATGCTGGTTCCCCTGTCATTACCGTTTAGCTATCCCATGCAAAGGGACTTGCATGATTCTAAGGGGGGATAGTGTAACCCAGTGTTAAAAACGGGATTAAAAGCAAAATTATTAATACTCTTTTGATTAAAATACTAATTTCATAATGGTAATAAATACTGATAAAAAGCATGTAAACATAAGTTTAACTAATATGTACGTATGTATATGTAATATATAAATGGTGTGGGGGCAGGACTTAGTCCTGTGGAGTGTGCTTGTTAGATCCACTGAGCGACCAATCATTGGCTGGTCTGACCCTCCCCCAGTCTGTGTGCGCTGCTCAGACACCTGTGTGTGCCTTCGTGTGCCAGTCAGATACGCCAGAGACACAGACGGTGAAAGATCCGTTTACCCGTGCGGCGAAGAAGCTAGCTGGATAGTAAAAGTCCTTATTTCGGCGAGAATAATAAGAGTGATACCGTATTCTAGAGGCCGCGAGCACTCTGAAGCCCCGTGTAGCATTTGTTGCTTCACATGGTAAGTCCCAGGCAGTACATGTGTGCTAGCATAGCATACTACTTGCCGCTAGCTCCGATGCTAACTTCCGCTAGCCATTTTGCAATGAAAGTGCCCTTTCCGAGGCTAAAGCAATTAGCACTGAGTCTGCTGCACTTTATACGAAATGTTCTTTAAAGGTTCATGTCACATTACTGTGGTATTGATGTATAATGTATGGTTTTGTGCGAAGTTGTTATGTTAGCACATGTTCACTTTTCTCATGGTGCTAATTATAGTTCTGCAACGTGAAAGCAACGTGAAATTAAGTGAATTCACCTGCACTTTACTTAGTTGAAACTTGATAAGTCTCAAGCCAATGTGTATTTTAATGCACTGCTGAGCTATTTTGTATTATTTTAAATGTGTGTTTCCTATGCACCTTTTCCCTTTGAAATTAGAATAATTTGTTGTACAACATAGAATATTTTGAAAGAAATTTAGAAACACTACAAGCAACTAGTAGTAATAATAAGTTACAGACATGATAGCTTAAATGTTGAACTACTGTGTTCTGGCCTGGTCCGCAGGTCAGGTTTTTTTCCTTTGCTTATTTGGATTGGATTGGTTTTGAGGACCTGAGAAGAATCGAGGATCCCTTTTCCAGTACTGGATGGCGAGCCCAGCCCAAAGAGCCGGATGAACTGGTAGATTGTAACCCGACTGGTTACAAACACACTGAGTGACTATTGAACATTGACAGACTGAAATTGACTTTAAAAAAAGGACACAAAAGACAATATATCCTTGGTTCGACCATTTGTGGGGTTTATTTTATTTTATTTTGTTTTTAAGAAGCGTGCTCTACCTTTGTTAAATGTGCACAACCTGCTAAACTTTAATAATTGTCAATAAATGCAATTGTGTTTTCTACACCTACTGCGTACAAGTCCTCTGTTGTCACACACCCTTGGCTCCTACGAATCTAGAACCTGTCTGATCTGGCCCATATTTCCCTTCTGTCCTCGTACTGTGGTTAAAGGTAACTACACTGCCCATACTACATGCAAAGAAGGCAAGAAGTAGCACTAACAGGTCTTACATGCCCATTACTAGTATTGCACCACCAGTGTTACAATCACATAAATTATGTTCATTATAATTTGCTGAGACTCTCTAACCTAACCAGTGACGCCATAGAAGGGTTCGCAGAAGAATTGGGTCCGACCTCTGTGATGGGAGTGCAAAATCGAATGGCCCTTGATATGTTGTTGGCGGAGAAGGGGGGCGTATGTGCAATGTTTGGAGACATGTGCTGCACCTTCATCCCCAATAACACTGCTCCAGATGGATCAGTAACTCGAGCCCTGGAGGGCCTTAAAACTCTGTCTAAAACCATGCATGAGCACTCAGGAATTGACAACCCGCTGGAGAGTTGGATGGCATCCGTGTTTGGACAATGGAAAGGTTTGGCTATATCTGCAATGCTCGCAACATTCTTAGGGTTACTGGTCACCTGTGGTTGTTGTCTCATTCCTTGTGCCAGAGGATTGTTGGTAAAGGTAATAACGAGGGCAGTGGACCCCGGAGCGGTGGTTCCGGTGTTTCAGTGTCCACTGATAACCTCTGTAGTAACTGAGGGGGCTGAGGAGTGACACAACACCAGGTGTGGTGAGCTTCCAAAAGAAAGCTCAAGAGAGGGAATGTGGAGATACAGAAATTATTTTATTGCTACAATATAACCTGCATTATTAACAGTGCCGTAATAATATACCTTACAGCACTGATATTGTATTAAAGATGTTTGCCACCATATTAACCTTTATTACAGGTGCAGCCATAATCATTTTATACACACATTGCATTTTTGTGCTCATTCAGAGTTGATGTTCAGTCTATTAAAGGTTTTAAGCTTTGTGAAGCGCTATGTCTTCACAATCTATTCTGTAAGTGACTGGAGCATAGAAGGACTGCATACACGCTTGAAATTCATTTAGCTTCTAACTGCATTTTAGTTTACTTGGCAACAGATGACAGAGGACCAGTCAAGAGAAGTACCAGCCCCAAGAACCTTCTGGGCTTCAAACTTATTGCCTTACATGGAAGGTGTTAACTAAAGAGGAACTGTCTGTAAATTTAAAGATGTACCATTTACTGTAATCAACGTCTTTGATCTGTAATTGACTCCATGAATGGGGCGTTATCCCTGTTGCTTTAAAAGTATTCTCAAATGTATTTTTATCAGAAAACGTGTGCTAATGTGATGTTGCCATACTTCTTCTCCTGTGTGTGTTTTAATAAACTCATCGTTTGATTGCACTCTTCTGGGCATCCGTTGGTTTGTTTCATTGCTCAACATTGCTTGGTTTTGCGACACAAACTAAGTCAAAACCATTAAATACCTAAGCAGCCTGTGCCAGGGATCTGTGTTTGCTGATACCTGGCACCGTGCACTGAAGTTTTACACCAAACAAAATAAGTCAAAACTATTAAACACCTACGCAGTGTGTGCCAGGGATCTGTGTCAGCCGATCCCTGGGACTGTGCACTAAACTTTCTGATCACATAAACTAAGCCAAAACCGTTAAATACCTAACAAGTCTGCACCAGGGTTCTGTGTCAGCTGATCCCTGGGACAGTGCACTAAATTTCATGAACAAATAAACTAAGAGAAAAACATTAAATACCTGACCAGCCTGCGCCAGACATCTGTGTCAGCTGCTCCACGCGACCGAGCACTTAAGGTTTACATCAAATAAACTAAGAGAAAAACATTAAATACCTAACCAGCCTGCGCCAGACATCTGTGTCAGCTGCTCCATGCGACCGAGCACTGAAATTTTATATCAAATAAACTAAACCAAAACCATTAAATACCTAACCAGCCTGTTCATGGGATCTGTGTCAGCTGATCCCTGCGACGAGCACTTAAAGTTTATATCAAATAAACTAACCTAAAACCATTAAATACTTAACCAGCCTGCACCAGACATCTGTGTCAGCTGATCCCTTGGACAATACACTAAACTTTCTGATCAAATAAACTAAGTCTAAACCATTAAATACCTAGCCTGCCTTTGGCAGGGATCTGTGTGAGCTGATCCCTGGGACCGTGCAATGAAGTTTTACATCAAATAAACAAAGTTTAAACCATTAAATACCTAACCAACCTGTGCCAGGGATCTGTGTCAGCTGATCCCTGGGACGGTGCACTGAAGTTTTAGATCAAGAAAACTAAACCAAAACCATTAACTACCTAACCAACTTCTGCCAGGGATCTGTGTCAGCTGATCCGTGGGACCATGCACTGAAGTTTTAAATCAAATAAACTGATCCAAAACCATTAAATACCTAACCAGCCTGCACCAGACATCTGTGTCAGGTGATCCCTGGCACCATGCACTAAACTTTCTGATCAAATAAACTAAGCCAAAACCATTAAATACCTAACCAGCCTGTGCCAGGGATCTGTGTCATCTGATCCCTGAGACTATGCAGTGAAGTTTTACATCAAATAAAGTAATCCAAATCCATCAAATGCCTAACCAATCTGTGCCAGGGATCTGTGTCAGCTGATCCCTGGGACCATGCACTGAAGTTTTGCATCAAATAAACAAAGTCAAAACCATTAAATACCTAACCAGCCTGCGCCAAGGATCTGTGTCAGTTGATCCGTGGGACCATGCACTGAAATTTTACATCAAATACACTAAACCAAAACCATTAAATACCTAACCATTCTGTGGCAGGGAACTATGTCAGCTGATCCCTGCTACTGAGCACTGAAGTTTTTTCAACAAATAAAAAAGCCAAAACCAATAAACACCTAACAGCCTCCGCCAGGAACTGTGTCAGCTGATCCCTGGGACCATGCACTAAAGTTTTAGATCAAATAAAAAAAACCAAAACCATTAAATACCTAACCAGCCTGCGCCAGAGATCTGTGTCAACTAAACCCTGTGACCGTGCACTGAAGTTTTACATCAAATAAAGTAATCCAAACCATTAAATACCTAACCAGCCTTTGTCAGGGATCTGTGTCAGCTAATCCGTGGGACTCTGCACTGAAGTTTTACATCTAATAAACTAGGACAAAACCATTAAATACCTAACCAGCCTATGCCAGGGATCTGTGTCAACTGATCCCTGGGACCGTGCACTGAAGTTTTACATCAAATAAACTGAACCAAAACCATTAAATACCTACGCAGCCTGTTCATGGGATCTGTGTCAGCTGATCCCTGGGACCGAGCAGTGAAGTTTTATATCAAATGAACTAAACCAAACCCATTAAATACCTAACCAGCCTGTTCATGGGATCTGTGTCAGCTGATCCGTGGGACTATGCACTGAATTTTTTACATCTAATAAACTAAGCCAAACCATTAAATACCTAAGCAGCCTTTGCCAGGGATCTGTGCCAGCTTATCCGTGGGACTATGCACTGAAGTTTGACATCAAATAAAGTAAACCAAAACCATTAAATGCCTACGCAGCCTGTTCATGGGATCTGTGTCAGCTGATCCGTGGGACCATGCACTGAAGTTTTACATGAAATAAACTAAGCCAAAACCATTAAATACCTAACCAGCCTGTTCCAGGGATCTGTGTCAACTGATCCCTGGGACAGTGCACTGAAGTTTTACATCAAATAAACTAAACCAAAACCATTAAGAACTGTTGTGGGATTTCTCTTTAGTGTATTGTCCTTTAATGTATTGTATTGCTTTCATGTTACTTAGTTTAGTATGTCTGGTTCACACCTCATTCACGCTGGGAAACAGACGGTGAGAAACTGGTGAATGTCTCCCAGGATGCGGAAGCTCACACAGGAAGGCTTGTCCCCAGAGTGGGGGAGATTCACACAGGTGATAGACAGTCTGTCTGTTTAGAGCCAAGGTGTGAACTGCAACTGTAAAAGCCTTTTGTTCTGTGACTGTGTATAAAAAGGACCTGAACTGTTCATTGTCAGAGACGACTTTCAGTACCCCCTGACTGATGTCCCTCCTCATGCATGAGATAGCTGAAATAAAGGTGTTGTTACAACTCATCCCGTCTGCAGGCTTTGGTAATTAAAATTTCCACAACAATACCTAACCAGCCTGTTAATGGGATCTTTGTCAGCTGATCCAAGGGACCATGCACTGAAGTTTTACATCAAATAAACTAAACCTGTCATGATCCTGGGCCATGTTGGCCCAGTGTTCTTAGTTTTCGTTTGTTTTCTGTTTTGTTCTTTATTTTTGCCCTGGTTTCTAAGTTGTTCTGTTAAGATGCTCCTTATTTGATTACCCCCTCTGTGCTCCCCTGTGTATCTGTAGACCCTTGTTCCCCTCCTTGTGTTTTATTCCATTTTTCCCCAGCCGGTTATGTCGTGCACTCTCTACTCCTGTCTGAACCTCTGTACTTCCTGTTTTACTTTGACAGTCTCCCCTCAGTGTTGCGTTTATTCCTGCCATGTCTTGTTATGATTATCAGTGTCACCTGTGGTCCCCGTGTGCTCCCACTTCCCTCGTTAACCCTCTGTGTATTTATGTCTGCTTCTCACTCAGTTCTGGGTCGCATTCTCCCTCATTCATGGCCGTGTGTTTCTCTGTGTACTAGTGTATTGTTTCCCATCACAACAGAGAGGTATTGATATGTGACATCACATCAGCGACGCGAATCTGGCATTGATATTTGACATCACAGTAGACAGGCGATTATGGCATTGATATTTGACATCACAATAGAGAGGCAAATCTGGCATTGATATTTGTTTTCACAATAGAGAGGCGAATCTGGCATTGAAATGTGACATCACAGCAGAGACTCGAGTCTGGTATTGATATGTGACATCACAACAGAGAGGCGAATCTGGTATTGATATTTGACATCACAACAGAGAGGCGAATCTGGCATTGATATGTGACATCACAGCAGATACGCGAGTCTAGTATTTATATGTGACATCACATTAGCGACGCGAATCTGGCATTGATATTTGACATCACAGTAGAGAGGCGATTATGGTATTGATATGTGACATCAGAATAGAGAGGCAAATCTGGCATTGATATTTGTTTTCACAATAGAGAGGCAAATCTGGCATTGAAATTTGACATCACAACAGAGAGGCGAATCTGGCATTGATAATTGACATCACAGCAGAGATGAGATTCTGGTATTGATATTTGACATCAAAACAGAGAGGCGAATCTGGCATTGATATGTGACATCACAGCAGAGAGGCGAATCTGGCATTGATATTTAACGTCACAATACAGAGGCTAATCTGGCATTGATATTTGACATCACAATATAGAGGAGAATCTGGTACTAATATTTGACTTCACAATAGAGTTTCAGTTTTAGTTTCAGTTTCACTTTTATTTCTATAGCACATTTAAAAGACCCAGGTACATCATAGTGCTTCACAGACGAGTCGCATTTCGGGGTTACAACAGTAAAGGAGCAGGAAAATACAATTATCAACAAAAGAAAATACAGTTATAAGATGGTGATGTGGCAACAAGCATGAACCCGGGAAAAGTTAAAAACTAAGTTTTTTGGAAGGCAGAATTAAACAGGTGGGTTTTTAAACGTGATTTAAAGGATTGGATGGATTCCAACGCACGGACATCAATCGGCAAGCTGTTCCAGAGTTTTGGTGAGGCAAAAGCAACAGCTCGATCCCCCCTACTCTTCCGTTGAGAGATTGGTTGCATTAAGAGCCCCTGGTTAGAGGATCTGAGTGCTCTCGTGGGGATGTATAGGTCAAGGAGGTCGATTAAGTAGCTGGGTGCCAGGTTATTTAAAATTTTAAAAGTGTATAAAAGGATTTTAAAAATGATACGGTATTTGACGGGGAGCCAACGAAGGTTGGCGAGGATGGGTGTGATAAGGTCATGTCTTCTGCTGCCGCTTAAAAGGCGTGCTGCAGCATACTGGACTAGTTGCAGGCATTGGATGAGTGAAAGTTGGAGGCCTAAATAAAGAGAATTACAGTAGTCCAATCTCGAAGTAACAAGAGCATGAATGAGCTTTTCAAGGTCTTTATGTCGTAAGTAGGGCATTGCTTTAGACATTTGACATCACAGCTGGTTTTCACCACTGCAGCCACTTGCTTGTCTAATTTGAGAGAACTATCCAGCACTACTCCAAGGTTTCTGACAGTAAACGAAAGATGACTGGCATAGGATCCCAAGGTATCCGTTAGCTGTTTCAAGGGGATGTGAAAGTCAAAGATGATAATTTCTGTTTTGTTTTCATTAAGGGTGAGAGAGTTGTGCAGTAGCCAGTCTCTAATATAACGCAGGCAGTTGAACAACGGCAATAGCGGGGACTGGAGATCCATATCCAGAGGAAAATAGATTTGGAAATCATGCATATAACAGTGGAAAGAAATATTATGATTTCTGAAAAGAGAGGGGCGAATCTGGTATTGATATGTGACATCACATCAGAGACGCGAATCTGGCATTGATATTTCAAATCACAGTAGAGAGGCGATTCTAGGATTGATATTTGACATGACAACAGAGAGTTGATTCTTGCATTGATATGTGACATCACAATAGAGAGGCGAATCTGGCATTCACATTTGACTTCACAATAGAGAGGCGAATCTGGAATTGACATTTAACTTCACAAAAGAGAGGCGAATCTGGCATTGATATTTGACATCACAATAGAGAGGCGAATCTCGCATTGATATGTGACATCACAACAGAGAGGCGAATCTCGCATTGATATGTGACATCACAATAGAGAGGCGAATCTGGAATTGATATTTGTTTTCACAACAGAGAGGCGAATCTGGCATTGATATTTGTTTTCACAATAGAGAGGCGAATCTGGCATTGATATGTGACATCACAATAGAGAGGTGAATCTGGCATCGATATTCAACATCAATGTAGAGAGACTGGTCTGGCATTTATATTTGACATCACAACAGCGACGCGACTCTGGTATTAATATGTAACATCACAGCAGAGAGACGAATCTGACATTGATGTGTGACATCACAGCAGAGACGCAAATATGGCATTGATATGTGACATCACAATAGAAAGGCGAATCTGGCATTTATATGTGACATCACAATAGAGAGGCGATTCTGGCATTGATATGTGACATCACAATAGAGAGGCGAATCTGGAATTGATATTTGTTTTCACAACAGAGAGGCGAATCTGGAATTGATATTTGTTTTCACAACAGAGAAGCGAATCTGGCATTGATATTTGACATCACATCAGAGACCGAAATCTGGCATTGATATTTGACATCACAGCAATGAGGCGAAGCTGGAATTGATATTTGACATCACAATAGAAAGGCGAGTCACGCATTGATATTTGACATCACAACAGAGATTCGAAACTGGCATTGATATGTGACATCACAGCAGAGAGACGAATCTTACATTGATATGTCAAGTCAAAGTCAAAGTCAACTTTATTTGTCAATTCTGCCACATGTACAGGACATACAGAGAATAGAAATTTCGTTACGCTCAAACCCTAGATGAAGTTGCAATGAACATTTAAATATAAGAGATTGATTAAAAATGCAAGTAAAATAATTAAAAAAAGTAAAATTTGAATAAATACAGTACACTTTTACATATACCAAAAAAGCTATACAATATACCATATACAATATTCAGGTAACGGTAAATGACATTGAGTGGAGACCAGGCAAGGTAGTGCAAATAGGCAAATAGTGCAAATGGAGATTTGGTAATGTACGGTAGGAGATAGTGTACTGTGACATCACAGTAGAGAAGCGAATATGGCATTGAAATGTGACATCACAATAGAGAGGCGAGTCTGGCATTTATATGTGAGATCGGAAATAGAGAGGCGATTCTGGCATTGATATGTGACATCACAATAGAGAGGCGAATCTGGAATTGATATTTGACATCACAATAGAGAGGCGAATCTGGCATTGATGTTTGCTTTCACAACAGATAGGCGAATCTGGTATTAATATTTGTTTTCACAATAGAGAGGCCAATCTGGCATCGATATTCAACATCAATGTAGAGATTCTGGTCTGGCATTGATATATTAATTCACAATAGAGAGGTGAATCTGGCATTGATGTTTAACATCAATGTAGAGAGACTGGTCTGGCATTGATATGTGACATCACAATAGAGAGGTGAATCTGGCATTGATATGTGACATCACAGTAGAGATGTTCGTTTGACATTGATATGTCACATCACAGTAGAGAGGTGAATCTGGCATCGATATTCAACATCACAATAGAGAGGTGAATCTGGCATTGATATGTGACATCACCATAGAGAGGTTAATCTGGCATTGATATGTGACATCACAATAGAGAGGTTCGTTTGACATCGATATGTGACATCACAATAGAGAGGTGTGTTGTGGGATTTCTCTTTAGTGTATTGTCCTTTAACGTATTGAAATGTTTTCATGTTACTTAGTTTAGTATGTCTGGTTCACACCTCATTCACGCTGGGAAACAGACGGTGAGAAACTGTTGAATGTCTCCCAGGATGCGGAAGCTCACACAGGAAGGCTTGACCCCAAAGTGGGTGAGATTCACACAGGTGATGGAGAGTCTGTCTGTTCAGAGCCAAGGTGTGAACTGCAACTGTAAAAGCCTTTTGTTCTGTGACTGTGTATAAAAAGAACCTGAACTGTTCATTGTTAGAGACGACTTTCAGTGCCCCCTGACTGACGTCCCTCCTCATGCATGAGATAGCTGAAATAAAGGTGTTGTTACAACTCATCCCGTCTGCAGGCTTTGGTAATTAAAATTTCCACAACAGTTTGGCGTCACGAACAGGGTGATCCAGTGTTCTCGCTGAAAGACGGCTCTGGGACATCTGATCACCCCGAGGTATCAAAACGCTTCGGTCCTGCCAGCTGTTTAAAAGCAACGAGAAAGGCAGAGTCACAGAGCCTGTGCTTCAGCGACCACCGAGATCACCTTGACGAATCGAGGGGAAACTCCTGCAGAACGGTGTGCTGTATCTATCTTTTTAACAAGTCACGAGAGTTTTGTGTCTGGCCGTGTGAGCGTGTTGCAGCCTTCGAAGAGCTCAAGAAGGTGAGCGTGTTACGACCATCCAGGGCAAGAGCTCCGAGGGAGTCTCCGTGTAGAATCATGGAGAGTCTTCGTGTAGAATCACGGAGTGACATCCCTAGCATCTTCTAAAAGACCCTAACTTCTTCAAAGGAGACTGGGGGTGGCGGTGTTCGTTCCTTGGTCCGTAGAAGGCAAGGAACCTCACGGGGGACGCCTCGTGTAGTAATATGGGATCGAGATCCAGTAAGGCAGCCAGCGGAGCCGGATTAGCGGCCTGAGAGGCGGCTGCGGCAAGCGTTCCACGAGGTGGCCAGGGACAAAACTCAATATTTGACTGTATGGTTAAGAAATGGGGAATTGGGTGTATGAAATATGTTGTTAAGTGGCAAAAAGTAAACGGGTTTCCCGAAAAGGGATCGCTGAGTGTTAACCAGTTAAAGAAAATAGAGGAACAGTTGCGAGAGGAAGAAGCAAAATTATTGGAAAAAGGAAAAGTTAGGACCATAGATCTACGTAGAGTAAGCGATGAGAAGGAATGCTTGAAAATGTGGATAGGGGAAGCAGAAAGAAGAGAAAACAAAGCAGCTCTGAAAGAATTACTTAGAGAAGTCCGTGGAGGGGAGGCTGACGCAGAATCTGCCTCAGCACCTCTTCCACCTCCGTATAACACGGAGAACAAAACATCATTTCCCTGTTCACGCACTGTTTGTGCTTCCCCAGTACAGGCTGTTTTGCAGGGCCTGAAAGCCGATGCGGACCTGGACTCCTTTCCCTCCCCATCCCGCTCTGCACCACGCGCCCCACAGCCAGAGGATGCAAGCGCCAATCCCGCTACTGAGGAGCGACAGCCCCGTCAGGATGAAGCGGAAAGAATGACACTCAGATCCGACACAGCGCTCAGCAACACACGGAGCGCGTCGCGAGCTGAAAACGCGCCGCGAGCTGAAGCGACGAAAACACAGCAACGGAGAGCTGTGAGAGGAAAGAACAGATGTAAGGACAGCCGCCATGGATATTACGCCCTGCCTTTTGCTACGGATCAGCCTGAATATTCTCTCACTGATGACGAGCGGGACGATACAGACGACGCAGACAGCAGTGAGGAGGCCGAAAAGTTCCAGACCAGGCAGAGAACGCGGAGACAGCGACAGGCGAAAGGAGAAAGCCTGCAGCTCCCGATGGTGGAAGTGGCGGGACCCAAGGGACCTATTTTAGTTCACAGACCGTGGACACAGTCAGACATCGCTGACGCCACAAGCCATCTACCTGACCCCCTCATGTCGGGTGCAAAGTTCGGTGAGCACCTCCTAATTTTCTGCCAAGAATATCGTTTAGACACAAATTAGACACGCAGTGGCAGGCAAGCTGAAGCCATGCGACCTGAGGAGAATATCACCTCACTTGCCTGATCCTATGCTGAGGATGCGACACCTGACCTATGAGCATGGAGAAAACCTTGAATATTGTACTGCAGTCACCCACCTGATGGATAAGCTAAAGGAGGTTTTCCCAGATAAAGTGGACATGTCAAAGATTCAGGCTTGCAAGCAAAGAAAGGATGAATCTGTGGACGATTTCATACATTGCATGACAACTGTGTTTGAAGCTAATGGTGGAATACCCAAAGATGACATGACGAGCGCCTCCGCCTCCACATATGAGCACCATCTCTGCGGCCACATTTTCCGGGGACTGAGATCAGATGTGGCAGCCGAGGTAAAGCATTCGTACGTGGGGGGAGAAGATGAGCCGCGGCTAACGGAGCTACAACGCCATGTCCGCCACGCTCAGAGCCACCTGGATGAGAAGAAAAGCAAAAGAGAGGAAAAACAGAATGCCGACCTCCATAATGCCGCCCTAACACTGTATAAAGCCGAGGCAAACACGCACGGAGGTTTCCACAACAGAGACAGTTGTCGTGACCGAAGTGGGGAGAACAGACGGGACCGAGGACATTATCTTTTTTTTTTTTTTTTTTTTTTTTTTTTAAACCTGTCCCGTTTGGTTCTTTTGCCATCAGAATTATTGTCTAAAGGTGAAGAAAGATGCCCAACGGATTTACTTTACCAAATGGACCATCCCAGCCTTGCCGTAATGGTCCATTTGATTTACCTTTTATTGTTTATTTTATTTTATTTATTTATTTTTTTTTTTTTACTTGCTAGATACGGGACAGGAGAAAAGAAAAGGGAGAAAGAAAGAGGGGGAAGAAAAAAAAAAAAAACAGCGAAGAAGAGGGACGGGGATAAAGGGCAAAAAACAAAAACCAACAAAATAAGCAGACAAAAAATACATATATCGATCACCTGGATCACCTGTTAGGAAAGAAAAAAGAAAACAAGCAGAAGAAAACGAGAGTAATAGAATAAACAACATCACAATGATATATGGGAATATAACGCTAAATACTTAATATTAAACATTATTGTGCAGCACGTAAGATCGATAGCGCACAGTGTGCTTTGAGGTAGGAGCCAAAAAGGGTGTAGTTTGTGTGTGTGATCAGCTGTGTGTACACCTGTGAGCATGAGCGCGCTTGTATTTAAAAGGTTCCTTAATGTAATGATCTGCTAGAGGGTGTGGGGGGCCACAGTCCCATCCTCCAGGGCATGAAGCAGGTATGGAGGAGATCAAAACTCCAGACATCCAGAGGCCCCCAGAACACAAGAGACCAAGGAAGACCAACAGAGGGGCAGCCGCGCCACTGTCCCAGAAAGAGCTGAGGAGAGTCCCAGATGAGGGATCACTCAGCAGCCGCGGAGCAGAAGCCAGGGGGGGTTGCAGTGACGTGCCCGTGAGCTCCGCCGGCAGCCAGCTGTGCCTGAGTGACCGAGCCCCAGGCCGAGAGGCCGAGGGCACCCCACCCCCGAAGTGGCCCGAGCGAGCCCCAGGTTCCAGGCCCCGATAAGCAGCCACCAAGGAGTGAGCCGGTGTGTACCCGGACGCCCACCCCCGGACACAAAGAACCACCAACGCATCGATGTCTGAGGGCGTCTGCCACCGGCAGGGGAAGTGGTGGGGGGAGATAGGCCTCCAAACCTTGGAGGGCCTGAGATGTCCCCAGAGAGGTGGCGTCTGATACCCAACCTGACATATAGACACAGACATACAGGCACACTCAAATACAAACATCCATTCCCACCCTCATGCTCTCATAGGCAATTACTCCACACTCAACCAACGTGGAGACAGACATAAAGAGACGCTGTACACACAATCACACTCCTCAAGCGTACTCTAAGAACCGGGTCTAGGTACCCTTGCCCCTGGAGGGGGAAACTGCACCCAGACCCAGGTGGTGTTACCCTTTTCCCTGCAGTGGGGAGAAGCAGACTGCCCCGACTCCGCAGCAGCAGGGAGGCCCCACACACCAGACCCCAGTCGGACGGCCAACTCCTCCTCCTAGCCCCCCCGCTCCAGCAGGCCGCAGAGACCGGGGGTGTGAGAAGACTCCAAACCTCCCTCTACCCGCTCATATGTAGTGTTGATGTATACGTGTTCTAAGGTGCAATTAAAACCCAGGAGGGCATGGAGCTACCTGCCAGAGAGCAGCAGGTAAGCGCATAGCCCCTCCTGATAGCCCTCAATGTCTACGTGTATTTAAAATTGAGAGGTGGGCAACGACGCCAGGGGTGAGGTGTACTCCCTGATGGTAATTTGGAGTCCGTGTTGTGAGCCCACCCCCAAGATCCTATATGTATGTGTTATGAGAGTGTGAGTAATGTGAATGTCTAAGTTGTGAGATAAAATTGAGGCAGAGGCAGCCAGAAGGGGACAGAGGGGGGGGATGCCTCCTCTGCACCCTGGTGACACACCCCTACCCCAAGGCCCTGCATGTGTGGGTGATTGTGGTGGAGCGGGAAGAGGGAGGCAGATGGAGATGGGGAGGGAAGAAAGGGAGGGGCAAGTGACCCCTCCCTGGGGCCAGCTCCCCCGCTGACCCCAGTAGGCACCCCCATGCTCTGCAACCCGCCAGGGAAAGGGGGCCCAGGCCCATCCGGACCAGGGCCCAGTGCAGCAGCGCCGCCCGGCCCCACAGAGCCCGGGACAGCCCACCCGACCCCACTACAGAGAAAACTGCACCCACCCCATCATCCACTCATCTTCCAGACTACACAAGACAATAGACGCCCAGGCTGAGATCTTCCTCCACCTCTCCTATATCTCCCCCTCCTGCAGAGAGAATTCCTGAGGAGAGGAAAGCTCCTGCAAGATGTGACAACCTCCCCCACCAGTTGAAGAGTCCCCCAGGTGGCTCGATGCCCTGGCGGCGCCCTGCGCCAGGACTGGGCCCCCATATACCCACCCGCCCACAACCCCAGCAACACACCAACCAGGACCCGAGCCCCCGAGGCCCGGCCAGGGCCCCAGCCCAGAGACTGAGCGCCCCCAGAACCTCACGCCCGTCCCGGACCCACCCAGGGGCAGCCAGGCTACCAGGTCAGTAACCCACGTCCGTCAGCACAGACCCTCCCCTAGCCCCGCTGCACGCAGCCACGAGGAAACCGTCACCTAAGAGCCAACAGAGCCCTTAATTGGCCATGACCGCTACCCCGGGTTGAGCCCCCCAAGGAAGATGCTCCTGGGGAACCCCCCGACGCCCTAAGCCTGTCCCTACCCCCACACCAATCACAACAGTGAAGGTGGGACCAAACTATGACCCCCCCACCCCCGCTAGGTGATGGAGCTGATCAAAGGAGCCCAGAGCAATTGATCTGATGTGGTGGCAGAGGCTGTATCAAGACTAATGTAATCTAATAGATAATTTCTATACTGGTTAGAATTAAGATTATTTTTATTTTTCCAGTTCATGAGGACTGTTTTCTTGGCTATGCATAGGGCAGTGAAAACCATGTGGGCTATATTCTTTTCTGAAGTGACATTATCTAAGCTGCCCAACAAACACACTAAAGGAGAAGTTGGAATGTTACATTTCAGACACTTCGATAAGTCTTCACATATCTCACGCCAAAACTTCTGAACTGGTGGACAGAACCAAAGAGCGTGGATATAATTGTCCGGTGAATTGGTTTGGCAGTGTGAGCAGTTGTTGGTAGACGTAAAGCCCATCTTGAACATCCGATGACCTGTATAGTGCACTCTATGTAGTATTTTGTATTGAATTAATTGAAGACTGGGATTTCTAATTAGATGAAAGGTTTTTAAGCAAATCTGAGACCAGAAGTTTTGGTCTAAGTTAACTGATAAATCCGCTTCCCATTTTGCAATAGGAAGTGATATTGATTCATCTATTTTAGAAAGCATTCTGTATATTTTGGATAGTAATTTGGGGGTTTTAAGAGTAAGAAATTGAACCACACTTGGTGGTGTTTGTAGTTCAACTTGACCCGGTTTAAATTTCTTTTTTACTATGGATTTAATTTGTTGATATTCTAAAAATCTTTTCTTGTTGATCCCATATTGTGTAACTAGTCTGTCAAATGAAATAAATTCTGTTCCTTCTAGTATATGTTCTAAATATTTGATTCCTTTACCACTCCAATCTGAAAAGTTTATCATATTATTGTTTTGTAATATGTCAGGGTTGTTCCAGATAGGTGTACGTTTGCATGGGATTAATGAAAACTCTGTCAACTTCAGAAACTCCCACCATGCTGTCAGAGAGGAGCTAATGTTGACGCTTTTGAAGCATTCATGTCTTTGAATGTTTGAGCTGATAAATGGTAGATCTGAAATCTCTAGATTATTGCAAAGTGCTTGTTCTACATCTAGCCAAGGTTCATCTAAGAGGGTATGTTTTAGCCATCCTGAGATAAATTGGAGCATGTTGGCTAAGAAGTAGTGCTGAAAGTTAGGTAGTTCTAATCCTCCTTTATCCTTGGTCTTTTGTAGTGTTTTTAAGCTTATACGTGGGGGCTTATTTTTCCAAAGGAATTTGGACATATATGAATCTAGAGATCTGAACCAATCTTGTGGCGGTTTAGTTGGGATCATTGAGAATAAATAATTTATTTTTGGTAAGACCATCATTTTTATAGCGGCAACCCTTCCCATGAGTGATATGGGTAGACATTTCCACCTAGCCAGATCGCCTTCTACTTTCTTTAAAAGTGGGATATAGTTTAATTTAGTTAGATCTGCAAGCTTGGGAGAAACAGTAATACCTAAATATTTTATATTTCCCGATTGCAGTGGAGTAGAAGAGGAATTATGGAAGGAGCAATTAATCGGAAGGACTGTAGATTTTGACCAGTTAATTGAGTAATCTGATATTCTTGCAAAAGAGTTTATCAATTCAATCACCCCAGAGATATTGGTTTGTGAATTTTGGAGAAAGAGTAGCACATCATCCGCATAAAGGCTGATTTTATGTTCCACGTTCTTGCATTTTATGCCCTTAATTACTGAATTCTGTCTAATTGCTGCTGCTAGTGGTTCAATAAAAATTGCAAACAGTGAAGGGGAGAGTGGGCATCCCTGCCTGGTGCCCCTCAGGAGACAGAAGCTGGAGGATGTCTGGTCATTTGTTCTGACACAAGCTGTTGGGGAATTATATAATATTTTTAACCAGTTGATGAAAGAAGATCCAAAACCAAATTTGTGTAAAGTTGTAAATAGAAATTTCCAGTTAACTCTGTCAAACGCTTTTTCTGCATCTAAAGAAAATATTGTAGTTTCAAGGTTTTTACTGTATGAGTAGTCTATCAAATTAAGTAATCTACGTGTATTTGTTGATGAGTGCCTACCTTTTATGAAACCAGTTTGGTCAGGATGAATTAAGAGGGGGGTTATTTTCTCTAGTCTCTTCGAGAGAGCTTTGCAGATTATTTTAAGGTCTACATTTATAAGGGATATTGGACGATAGCTTGAGGGATATACAGGGTCTTTGCCTGGTTTTAGCAGGAGATTAATGTTTGCAGAATTCATATTTGATGGGAGTCTGCCATTTTCTTTGATTTCCAACAGCGTTCTGTAAAAAATTGGGGCTAAAATCGTCCAGAATTCTTTGTAGAATTCTGCAGGAAAGCCGTCTGGACCTGGAGCCTTATTATTTGGCCTACTTATCAGGGCTTCCTGGAGTTCACCTGGTGTCAGTGGCGAATCCAATGCCATTGCTTGAGAGTCTAATAATTTTGGGAGAGTTATGTTGTCTAAAAACTGATCAATTTCCTTTTTAGATGGGTTTATTTGTGGTGAATACAACGTTTTATAGAAATCCCTGAAGATGTTGTTTATTTGTTTCGGGTCATATACTGTGTTCCCAGATGAGTCTTGAACAGCACATAGAGTTGTTTTTTCTTTATTTATTTTTAGCTGGTTTGCTAGAAATTGACCGGATTTATTACCATGTTCATAATTTTGTAAGCGTAGTCTTTGTACTAAGAATTTTGTTTTTTTATCAATTATCTCATTTAATTCTAGTTTTGTTTTGCGTATTTTGTTCAATGTTTCCTGATCTTGGTCGGACGCATAGGCTTCTTCTAGTGATTTGATGGTTTTTTCTAATTCCTGAATATTTTTGTTTTCTTTTTTCTTTTTATGTGATGAGAAAGAAATTATTTTACCTCTCATCACAGCTTTCCCTGCTTCCCATAGAACAGAAGCTGATGTTCCGGCAGTGTCATTAAAGTCTAAATATGAAGTCCACTCTTTTTTAAAATATTTAATAAAGTCTTCATCTTTAAGCAGTGATGTATTAAATCTCCAGTTTTTACTAGGCGTAGTATTATTCTTGTGCATTAGTGTTAAAGATACAGGAGCATGATCGCTGACAGCTATAGGGTGAATCTCAGTGTCTGAAATGTCCCTCAGCAGTGAGCTGCTGACCAAAAAATAATCCAGACGAGAGTAGGAGTGATGGACATGTGAGAAAAAAGTATATTCCTTACTGGTGGGGTGAAGGGAGCGCCATGCATCGCAAAGACCAAAGTCGCTCATATACTGTTTGATTATATTTATGGACTGCCAATTACGCTGAGTTCCTGCTGTATTGAGCCTATCCATTTCTTCATTTAGTCCAAGGTTGAGGTCGCCTCCAAGAACAAGTGTGCCATCTAAGTGTTCAGAGAGTGCACTGAAAAAACCCTGAAAGAATGAGGGATCATCAACATTTGGACCATATACACTTACAATACATAGCTTTTTATCAAGTATAGATAGTTTAATGATTAAGAATCTGCCCTCTGGATCTATAACTGTATCGAGTACTGTGAAATTAATTTTTTTATGGATTAAAATTGCTACTCCCCTTTGTCTAGAATTATAACAAGCTGAGAACACATTAGGAAACTCAGGTGTTTTAAGTTCATTCGAACCTCTAAGAGGTCTGTGGGTCTCTTGTAAAAGGACAACATCTGCCTGTAGTTTTTTGAGTTGGTTAAATATTTTTAACCTCTTTTCTCTGGAGCCAGCTCCATTTACATTCCATGTAACGAATCTTAGTGCACCCATAGATGTCTGTGTATAACTAGGGGTGTGCGCTGTGTGTGTCGCTTAGACAGGTGGAGAGAATACATCACTTGTTCGTAAATAAAAAGAGGGGGAGAGAGAAAAAATGTGTGGTGAGATGCTCCCTGAGTCTGACTATGTGTGTGCATATTTACTAATATGAGTACGCTTGGTTTAAGTGTGTGTATCCTATACGACTGTGTGCGCTGTCTGATGTAAATGTGCTGCCGTTGAGCGCATGGCTGTGCGTGATCGTGCTATGAAATCACACCTAAGATGTGATTTGATACTAGTAAGTTAAACAGATGTTAATGCAAGTTATTGTGAGTGGGTGGGGAAAGGGTGTAGCGGATTCTTATCTGGTGTGAAGTTAATACAGCCACGGAGTGATGTCGGGGTCGCGGTGGAGCTGTCCGTCCACGTACAGCCGGTCCACAGCAATGACAGCGCGGGAGCCCTTCTGGATAAAGCTGCGTCGGATTGGTAAGAGGACCCTGCGTCGTTCCAGGATCTCTTTGGGGAACTGGTCGTTCACGCTGAAGTCCGTTCCTTTTAATTCCCTGCCGCGGCTTTTCACCTGTTCCTTTTGTTTGTAGTGGCCGAATTCGGCCACGATAGGACGTGGTCTCCCGGCCGCAGCCCGAATGGGGCCGAGGCGATGCACCCTATCAAAGACGATGTTCTTCACCGTGTCTTCGGGCAGTTTCAGGTGGGTTTTGATGAAGCTTTTTACCGTGGTCTCCGCGTCCTCTCCAGCGGCTTCTGGAATACCAGAAAATACCAGATTATCACGCATGCTACGAGCTTGTAGATCTATAACTGTTTCTTTTATTTTTTTATTTTCTCTATTTAGCTGAGTAACATTGTCTGTGAGACATTTCACCGACTCCCTTAGCGTGGCATTTTCAGCAGCGAGCGTTTCCACCTGCTGCTGGCTGAACTCCAGGGACTCTCGCAAGGATTTAAATTCCCGGTGAAGAATCTCCACCAAGGACAGCCTTGCATCGAAACTGGACAGTCGTTGGTCGATTGACTCCAGTATGTCGACAATATCTTTGCCGGCTGGCGATGTTGTGCCGGGGGAATCTGCCGGGCGAAGTCTTTTCGACGACGGCGTCTCAGGTTTGGCCGGGGAAGCTGCACTCTGAGCCTTCTTCATCACGAGATCCTGGAAGTACTGATCAATGTAATCTTGGAGAGCCTCTAAACTCTCCCCGTTGTTCTCCAGGGTGTTGGAGATGATTTAGACAAATGTTGTTAGTTATAAGACAATTGATAAGTGTATTTGGTTATACTGAAGCTTAAAGGAATTTATTCAAATCTAAACTACCATTTGCTTTAATTTTCCGCCAAAATCTCCGGCGTCTGACGTCAGTTACAACATGAGTCGCTTACCTTGTCCGTCACTTCCGTCACTTACCTCTCCACTTCCCTCTGGACCACAATCTGTGACCGAGGACATTATCAACAACAACAGCAGTCAAGACGAGATCGGGACGCCTGTTTTGTCTGTGGGGACTATGGACATTGGCGAGGAACCTGTCCTAACCGTGACCATCGTGGAAATAGGCAGCAACAACGCCAGAATTACCAAAGGCCGAGCCCACGGTGGGAGCAAGCGGACTGAGACCGGGGGGGAAAGGACGCCAGAGTACGCTTCAGGCTGTGGTTTGCCCTCTTCATCAGAACAGGGAAGTGAAAATCACACACACATACACACACCCATTGATGTAGAAAGTGTTTCACACACACACACACACACACACACACACACACTTTAATACATCACACTTTGAGCATGAAGAGCAGGTCTCTTTGTCACCAGCTGGTACATATGTACATTTAAATAGCGCGCCTTATAAATCACTGCCCTTGTATAAAATGTTAGTTTGTAACCAGGAAGTAGAATTTCTTGTAGATTCCGGGGCCACCCACTCTGTACTACGCTCAGATTCTCTCTCACCCCAGCCCGTGCTGGGTGAGAAGTTCACTCATTCTGTGTCCGCATCAGGAACCCTACAGAGAGAAAATTTCACCATACCCCTGTGTTGTGTAGACGGACAGGGTAGAAAATTCACACACCAGTTTCTGTGGTCAGACCTGTGCCCTGTCAATTTGCTTGCCAGAGATTTGATGTGCAAACTGAAAATAAGTTTAATCTCCTGCTATAATGGCATCACAATCACGCAATCTGACTATGATTATATGATGGTGAAATATAAGCCCGTGACTCCAGCTCTCGCTTACGGGTGGAAGCTTGAGTAGGGGCCGCTTGTTACAGAATTTATACAAGCGACTCGCAACTGCATGCCTCCAGGTGTCTGTTTTATGGCTCCTGGAGAGTTGAGTTGCACATCTCACTTTTCTCTGCATGGCCCTGATGACAGTTATGAGGAAGAATGGTGCAGAACCGAAAATGATTTACTAACTGTGACATGTATGTTTTGGAGCTCCACATTTGCTGCGCTTGCGATTTCTCTCACTGATGAGCAAAGAAACATGTTTACTATGGATGCATCCGTCCCACATGTTCCCCTGGCAAAAGCTCACAGCTGCCAGTGGGAAGACATGGGAGAATTTATGCACCGGTGCTACCGCGCTTGCGATTGGGAATGTAGTTGTCACAATGGAGAGTAATTCCTCAGATTAGCAATAGGTAGATCTCAGCTTCCCATTTCCAATTAAAGTCAAAAACACAAAAATTACAGGAGAGGAACAAAGTTCTATGCCAGCTGTTTTATTGAACAGTGTAGCTCACCAAAACAGAGGGAAAAGCAAAGCTCCCCTAGGGTGTTCGCAATAAGCGCATGCAGGTAGGGACCAACCCCACGGACAGACAGCAGGAAAAAGCCCAGAGGGCTGTCCCCGGCCCCCTTTTAAAGGTACCAGTAGTCCCACCTCCTGCTGCTGAGTAACTTTCCCACGCACCCAGGAGCAGGTGCAGGGTCAAATGCCGGCCAGAGTTCACACCTGGCGCTGGCTGAACGCCCGGTCCAAAGTGACACCCCTAGGTTAACCCTTTGCTTTACCCTCTGACAATAGGTCACAACATGGTCAAAGGTCACACATTAGTACAGCAAATAGCATAGTTTATAAAAGATAATTATGATATTAATGTGAATAATACTTAGCCTAACTACATCAAATACATGAGTTAAATGCATAACATAAAAATAAAACACTCCAGTGTAAGTTTATAGTGTGTGTGTGTGTGTACAGGACAGTGATTTCATTATGTTGGTCTCTCTGCATGAATGTACTGCATGAAAAGCATTTATCTGTGAGTGTGTGTGTGTGTGTGTGTCACCGCGTGCCTAAAACTCCACATGAACGTTACAATATATATATTCAGATAGATATATGAGAACAAAAATCAACCACCTTAGATAGATATATAAGAACAAAAATCAACCACCTTAGATATATAGGTATGCATGTCATACAAAAAATCCACTACATTCCCCCCTGTGGTACCCAGAGGTACCACCTAAAAACCCCATAATATGAAAAAACAAAAATGGTGAGTATCTAACTACGGCGTGTGCTGTTTTTTTTGCTAACATACTTTAAAGCAAGCTCCTTACATAGTTTAATGAGTAGACAAGATAATCAACAGCAGGTGCTAAGCAAAGGCGACATGAAACACATAAAATCCAACCTGCCATGGCCATAGTATTGTTCATCCACAATTGCAGAGCACCTTGCATAACACACTGTGATTGTCATCAATTATGATAGAATTCAAAATAAGAAAGATCAACTAATAGATATATGTTAACTGCTAATTAAGGCATAGGGTGTATAAGTAAGACACATGAGATGAATATATATTCCAAGTTACATATTATGCATAATCACAGTATATGGCATCATTCAAGCCAGACTTTCAGTCCGTTCATGGCCTTACTCCCCACCCACTGAGTGGCGTGCAGGAGCACTTTCTCCACCTACTCCCTAAGTAGCCATGAGCTGGTCATTGACCACCTGAAGCCTGACATTTTCAGCAGTGAGTCTCTGGATCTCTTTACTCTGGGCTCCAATGGTGTGAAGGGTTTCAGACAACTTGCGAGTGATGAAGTTGGAATGATCTTCCTGACCTTTCACTTGCTTTCGTAGTTCAGCCACCTCTCGCATCAGATCAGCATTCCTCTCAGTGCAGCGGGCATTCTCAACTCTCACCTCACCCAACTCGTGGGTGCTCCTCTCCCAAGCCCGCTCCCACGCATCGTTTTGGCGAATGAGATGATGGGCATATTGCTCTGTGGTCTGCAGGGCGGTTGCATACATCTGCTTGCGTTGAGCATACTGACAGCGGGCATTGTAATTATTTCTTTTCCTTTTGATCTCCTGGGCCCAGCTCGTAGGCAGCTTTCGAATTTCTCTTTGGAATTCAGGCTTGGGGAGTTGCATAAGGTGTTCTTGCACAGTGGAATCAGCAACATCTCCCCACGCTGTCACTGTAGACTCAGCTGCCCTTCCCTGGACAGGGGTGTTAGAACGTGTAGACCCTTCATCACGTCCGGAATGCTCATAGGTCATGCTGGCAGTGGACACGGGGCTAAGTGACAGAAGGTCGACGATCGGAGGTCTGTATGGGCTCTGAGAGTGGCTTGGCCCCGGTCTGGGTGACCTCTGAGACTCTGGAATTGGCGTTAGGGCCCTGGGAGTAGGCGGTGTTGAGGATCCAGGATAGACAGGAGACTGTGGCGGTGTCATCAGTGATCTAGGTGCGCGTGGCTCTGGAACTAGGGTCCAGAGAGGTGCCCTCTGTGGCTCTGGCTGGCCCCCCTGGGCGGATGCAGGATGAATGGATGCCAACCGCTGAAGCCAAAACTTCCCCACTTTAACGTCGGGCGGGACCTCTGGCTGGTTGGCTGCGGATGGGCGCCACAAGGGTCTCTCCGGTGATGAACTGGTCCCAGGCCTAGTAGGGCTGTCTGAATACTCTATCTTCACTCCTGATTCTGCCATTACTGTTTATCTATGTAACATAAAGCACAAAATTAGACACGTCCCACACATAAATGTTCTCGTCCCAGTTACTATACTCCCTTTTTTTTGAACTAATCAGTATTCATTGATTACATACTTTTTATTTTTACTCTTTTTTTTAACTTTTAACTTTTTACTTAATTTCTTTAATTTTTACTACGGTGTCACTCTGGAAGGGGTGAAGACATCACAACCCACATTTTGTGCAGGGATGTTAGAGGGAACCCCATAAGGCGGTTCCTCAACTGGGCCATTGTCATCTACGCCCCCACTCCCCATAGCTATATAAGCCAACAAGTCATCAAATGATTCATAATGAGTCATATCAGCATAATTTGGTCCTTGCTGGGGCTCCTGAGGAGACGATTCCACTGCTACTGTGAAATCCACACTTTGGTCTATCCGGACAGGAAACTGCGTCACTGCCTTCAAGGTCTTGGCGATCAGTATCTTAATCAAAGGAAACACACAACAGGTTAGCAACATAAGTATTAATAGGATTATGCCTATGGCTATGCCTATCGACTTAAGTAACTGAAGAAGTGATAAACTCTGAAACCACTCCCATACAGAGTAAGACGAGGAATTCCAATTAGAGTGTTTAACATGGTCATTTCTTATCCTTTTTAGGTTTTCCAAGACCTTTGTAATGTTTCCCGCCTCCCCTGTGTGCATGGGAATGGCTGTACAGCAATCATCCCCAAATCTATCACAAACACCCTGCTCCTCGGCTAGCATAGTTTCAATCAAAAGCCTGTTTTGCAGTGTCATTAATGACGTGGCATGTAATTGCTCACTAACTCCCTGGAGGGCTGCAATAGTCCAATTCAAAAATCTTTGTTGGTTATACCATAAATAATTTATCCACCTTGAATTTTTGGCTATGTATTGAGCATTTACAATCGTGCCAGCAATAGGTATAGACCCTGCTACTTGGCCGGACACAATCCACGCCTCCCCTATAGCCTGATGTTCAGCTGGAACTCCTTTAACCATGCGGTCGGCTGTAACGTAAATGTCTGCATGTTCTTCCCAAGGGAATTGTGAAGCTGCTTTGGCGTCTTTTTTAATCCTTTTTAAAACCCCATTTTCTTCTTTGTCTGCAAAATGAATCACATAAATTTGACCCGTTAACATGACTGGGGCACAAATGCCTTTCCAATTTGGCACTAGAACAGATCTAATTCGTCTGTCTTCTTCACACATCCAAAACACGTCTGCTAATGGATAGGTACCATTTGTTAAACTATAGACATGCAACCACTGGGCATAGGACTTATTATGCCCTACAATATATACATCTGGTCCTGATCCTCCTGCTCCACTAACAACTCTAGCACATTGCATTTTAGCTCGACTAGTGGTGTTACATACTTTCATGCTCCAAGTTTGTTTACTGCGGGGAAAAAGATACTTATGATATTCACATTGAATTAATTGGTTGGCCATTTCTACAGTGTCATTCCACAGGATGCTCTCATGTTCTAATCCTGACGCTAAGCAGAAGGGGAACACCGTGTTTACTGCTACATGAACTACCGGTGGTATCTGATATTGTTTAGTGTTGCTCAACCGCAGAGGGCATCCTCCTAACTTTTCCTCCACACACTTGCCTTTACGTTTTAAACCTTTAGAGGTTTGCTTCCTTCTACAGTATGGTTCCAGTGTATGGGCCTTCCATAACACGCAGTGAGCAAAACAATGCCTTCCTGGGGAAACTAAGCATTTCTCCACTCCTTCAAACGGGATCGGCAATACTTGAGGTATTTTGCGTTTATGGCAAACTATACAATCCTGCTTTTCCACTAGCTTAGCTGAAAATTTCAACCACTGATAAAAAACATTAGATTCTAGGGTTGTCGATTTTAAGCTAGTCAGCGGGGTGAGCTGTTGAGTCACTCCTCGCTTCTGCCTATCAACCACTATCACCCACGGAGATGCTCTCCTCACGGTAATTACCTTCCCATTATAAACATTTACACAATGCCCAGGAGCACATATGACTTGTGATGTCACCATCCCCTCCCCGTCACACCGCATGCTCCTTGCATAAGCTTTTACCTGCAGTCCCCTGAAGTCGGAGACCATGATCAAACCATATTCATCAGATTTTACGTATGTCAGTGTAACTTTCTGCCTCATGGGCAATTTACCTTTTTCTGCTGCTACAACGGCTACAGCTGATAAGCAGTCATGTAACCACTCCTGTTTTTGGTTGCTTTTAACTCCTACAGGTCCCATTATCTTCCCTTCGCTGTATAAACATATTATACCCAACCAAGCTGTGAAAGCTATCAACATAATTTTCAAGTTTATAACATTCCCCCCCCCTTGGACCTGGTCCACACCAGCCTGACACTCCCTGCCCTGCATCAAATTCCTCTCTACCTGCTTCATTTTCCCTCTGCTACACTTACCGCTCACCCTCTGTCTCTGCCCACCGATTAAACCCCTTTTCAGTATTAAAATATCCCTACTTGCTAAACCACTCTTTTGAGGAACTATTTTAACTAGGCTTCTGTCTGGACCAGTTAACTTTCAGCTGGTAGAGCCCCCCCCTCTTCACTACACAGGTGCTCCTGGTGGTCGGGAGGGGTCCCCCCTGTGGTTTGAATCACTACAGCTGTGCCTCGCTGCCAGTCTCTGAGATCTCCTGATTCCCTGTGGGGAGGTGGCACCGTCCCCTTCGTGCGGCTGCGACGTCACCCGTGGGGCGGCTTGGCCTGCCCCCTCCTCTGTCTCTCTGTTTTCTTGTGACGCTCCTGGCTCAGGCTGAGGTGCCTTGGTGCAGGAGGACAAATGAAACCATGCCCCCTTACCTGCAACTTTAACAGCTGTTGGAGTTGCTAGGATAACTGTGTACGGGCCTTCCCTTCTAGGTTGGTCCCACCTTCTCTTAATCACTTTCAAGTACACCTGGTCGCCTGGCCGTATGGTCAGCAGATGGTCAGGAATCTCTGCGTCTCGGTCCGCTGTGGCTCCTTTCACCTGTTGAAAGATAACTTTATGTATTCTAGTTAGTTGTCGCAAATAACTTCCCATTTCATTTTCTAATTGCTCTAATGAAGGGCCTTCATAAGGTCCTCGATAGTACGGAAGGGGCATCGGCCTTCCTGTGAGGAGCTCATGAGGGCTTAAACACATAGTTCTGTTAGTTTGAGATCGCATACACATAAGAGCCAAAGGCAAAGCTTGCAACCAACTTAGCTTTTCTCCACTTCCTTTTACCACATCTGCTATAATTTTGGTGATTTTCGCCTTAATAATTCCATTCTGCCGCTCCACACTTCCCTGTGACTGAGGATGATACACACACCCAAACTTCTGTTTTATGCCCAACAGTTTCAACATCACTTGTATGACTTGAGAAACAAAGTGTGGCCCGTTATCAGAAGAAATGGTGTCCGGTAACCCAAATCTAGGAAAAACCTCTCTACTCAAGAACTTGGCAACAGACTTATGGTCTGGTGCACGGGTGGGTGTTGCTTCCACCCACCTACTGAACCTGCACACTACAACAAGAACATATCTCATCCCTTCTCGCCTATTCTCCATCCCCATGTCAATAAAATCAATCACTAGATGTCGAAACGGTCCATCCGGGGGTGGGATATGTGCCAAAGGTGCTGAAAAGCTTTTTCTCACATTATTTTTTGCACATATTTCACACTTGTTCAAAATCCTGTTTACTTCTGCTATCAAAAGGGGAGACCACCACGCCTCCTGCAACCTCTTAATAACTTCCCTCCTGTGGCAATGATCCACTCCATGCGCTTTCCGTACAGCTATAGGCAATATGGAGGATGGCATGACAAACTGACCCTGCTCGCTTCTCCACAGCCCTTCATGTGGAGGGCTGGTACTTCTTATTGCACCTCTCCTTTCCCATAACCTTTTTTCTTGTGGATCTACCTTACTCTGAGCCTCAATGAGTGATTGCAGTGTCACCAATGGTGCTTCCTGTGACTCCTGTAACAACAATGGTGCCATTTTGTCTCCTGTAGCTGCCTGCTTAGCTGCGTCATCTGCTAAGTTATTCCCTTTAGCAATCAAGGTGTCTGTCTTCTGATGGGCAGGGCATTTGATTACTGCCACTGCACTGGGAAGCTGCAAAGCCTCTATTAATTGTGCTACAGCTTCTCCATGTATCACTGGTGTGCCATCAGCTCTTTGAAAACCTCTTTGTTTCCAAATGTTAGCACTGACATGACACACTCCATATGCATATGCTGAATCAGTGTAGACATTAAGTCTTTTACCTGCTGCCAGCTTACAGGCTGCAGTCAAGGCCTTCAATTCTGCTAACTGAGCAGAACACGGCTGATCAACCTTCTGCGTCTGCAATGTGGTGAAACCTGAATTGGCAGGATTAAGCTGAACGATGCCGTATCCCGCATGGCATCCCTTTTCATCTCTGAAACAGGACCCATCAACAAACAATGTTAAATCAGCTGTAATAGGTTCATTAAACAAATCTTCTCGTGCTCGCATAAATTTATCAGTTTGTTGCAAACAATCATGGGGAATCCCCTCATCAGGTAGCATCATTCTAGAGGCTGGGTTGACAGTATTACACCTTTGAATAGTCAACTCTGGAGCAGACAGAATTACCTCATATCCAGTCCGCCTAGCCTGAGTGATAACAAATCTCGGGCTGGAGAGCAACGCATGCAGCTGATGTGATGTGTATAGGACGACCGGATGACCCATAGTTAAAGAGGCTGCTTTTTGAAAAGCAAATGCAGCTGCTGCCAACCCCTGATAACAGGGTGGAAGGCCAGCTTCAATGTTATCCAGCTTTGTGCTGTAATAGGCTAAAGGTTGCTTCCCTATAGGTGTATCTTGCATCAATACAGCATTAGCATAGCTCCCTCTGTTGGCTACATACAGGTGAAAAGATTTTGAATAATCTGGATTACCCAGTGCTGGGGCAGACTGCATGTCCCCCTTCAGTGCCTCAAAGGCCGCAGCTGCTTCTTCTGTCCACTGCAGCTCAGATTTGCAGTTATTCTGTCCTGCAACCCTTATCAGGGCTCGCAGGGGAGCTGTTTTAAATGCATAATCACAAATCCAAGGCCGACTGTATCCCGCCATGCCCAGAAACGAAAGCATGTGCCCCACCGTTTGTGGTTTAGGGGCTTTGACCACAGCTTCTATTTGAGATGGAGCAATTAGTTTTTTCTCTCCTCTCAGCTGTCTTCCTAAATATTCTACTGATTGTTGGCAAAACTGAATTTTATCTTTACTCACTTTGTGTCCTCCCTCCGCCAGTACGGATAAGACAGCAATAGAATCTCTCTCACACTGCTCCTTAGTTGGACTACAGATCAACAGATCATCAGCGTACTGCAAAACGACACTTGGGACACTTAAGTGTTGCAAATCTTGGGCTAAAACCCGATTAAAAATACTAGGGCTCTGAGTGAACCCTTGTGGAAGACGTGTGTATACATACTGCTGATTCTGGTATGTGAAGGCAAAAAGATACTGAGAGTCAGAGTGCAATGGAATGCTGAAAAAAGCTGAGCACAAATCAATTACTGTATACCACCGTGTGTCAGGTGGAATGTTGGAAAGCAATGTGTGAGGGTCGGGAACAACTGGTGTTTCAGATTCTACTATAGCGTTAATAGCTCTGAGATCATGCACCAATCTGTAATCTTTAGAATTTGGCTTCTGAATTGGACAGATAGGTGTGTTACATGGGCTGGTTGCTTTAATTAATACACCAGCCTTTTCCAACCCCTCAATTATAGGTTTAATACCTTCAATGGCATGTGGCTTTAGTGGATATTGCTTAATGTATGGCAACTTAATTCCAGGCTTCAGTTTTACTTTTACTGGTTGAGCTGACCTTACTTTCCCCACATCAGTTTTGTTTATTGACCACAGCTGGGCAGGAACCTGCTTCAGCAGGTGTTCATGTTCTGCAGACAAAGGCATTAAAGTAACAGGCCTTTCATTTAGCATTACTTTAGTTGCAACACTCTCATCACTATTTTTCATAGAGATTCTGACAAACTGTCTATCTTTGGATAGATGAATCAATTTATTCTCTGTAGGCTCCCATTCTGGTACCTGCAGAGCCTGCTTTATCATAGGCCCCAACTCATGAGATTCATGTCCCTGAGCAATCAAAAGAGTGATATGCGGCACAGAGTTTTGCACTTGAAACCAGTCTTTTAATTCATCAGGGAGGGTTACTGCTGCTGCCGCTCCTTGTGGGCCAATGTAAATATCTTCACTGGTTATGAGAAATGGCTTTTTATTAAGCAGTTCATCCCAGCAGGCTTCATAATCCTTAAAGCGGTGATTTCCGTCGAAAAGCAATGTGCAATGTAACGGCAGCCGGACTTCCTCCACTTCACCCATCTGTGTCTGCACCCAGATTTTCCACTTTGTCCATTCCTGCTTCAGCATGGATTCTTCAGGTGTTAGCTGCAGCCAATAGACTAGAGGCTGCATCAGACGTTCAACCTCTTTTTCAGTTTGAGTTGGCATCATTCTATGTATTTCTTCCTGTGGAAAATCCACATACAGTCCATCAGGGGTGCACATTATTTTTGCTTTTAAAGGGCACAAAATATCTCTTCCCATAAGATTGATTGGGGTGTCGGCTGAATACAACAAAGGTGCAACAATTGATTTTCCTGATACCATCATTGGAACTGGCTGGGTGAGGGGTATCACTTGTGTTTTTCCAGAGAAGCCTACTGTCTTAACTGATGCTGAAGAGAGGGGGAGCCCAGCACCTTCAGTTCCAATACATGAATAGGTCGCACCTGTGTCCACCATAAATGAATATTCGTGTCCCTGTATTTCTACAGGTATGATGGGCTCATTTGATGAATTTAATGACACCACAGGTAGCTCCATCTCCCCCTCAGGCTCCTCCGGACACCCCTATAACCAGTTTGCTGAGGGCCCTGTCCAAGGATTAACAGGGCAATCCCGTTGCAAATGTCCAGGTTGGTTACAGCTCCAACATATGATGTCTCCTTTAGGCACATTGCTCTGCTGCGGGTTAGGCTGGGTGAGCCTAAACGTTGGTAATTGTCCTCCTCTCCCTCGTCCTCTCCTTATCAATCCTCCTCTCATCGCCTCCCTGCCTCGTCCACGACCCTGTGGGTATGAGTTTTCACCCTGATTCACGTACACATGTATAGCAGGCAGGGCAGGCCCAGTTTGAGCAGGAGAGTTACTGATGTGTGTATGTGCTGATGAGGCAGCAGGCTGGAAAACTGTCTGAGCCTGTGGGGGAGGCGTGGCATAGTTCTGAGATGGAGTAGCTGCTATCACTGGGGCTTGTGTCTCAGTTAGTGTGGTTATCAGCGGGGCCTGTGTTTTAGTTTTCTCCTTTTTGTTTTTTGTCAGCTCTCCCAACTGTAGCTGTGTTAATTTATTAGTCAGGTGTTTATTGGTCTCTTCCTCTCGTTGTTTCTCTTTTCTGTGATAATTCACATGATGTACTATATGCTCCACAAACAGTGGCCAGTCCATCTTACTCAGGCCCACCACTTGCTCTAATTTTTGCTGCACTGGAGCAGGCAATCCCTTTTTCACCATACTTTTGAATAAGGCCTCTGTAGATTTATTGGCATTCCAGGCGCTTCCCGTCTCATCCTTCCATTTACGCTGAAAAGCATGCAGCCACTTAGAGGGACACTCCTCATCTTTCAAAACCTCCCCCTCTAAACTAGAGGGGTCTCCATCATCAGGATATTGTTTCCTCAGCGCCTCCCACAACACAGTACGATGCATCCCCATATTTACATCATCCAGCAGATTGCTTTGGCAAACTCGACCCAGTTTAGCATTGTCAAAGATGTTTACTGTTGCATGCTTGCCGACTACCTTCATTAGGAGGGCTTTAATATCTCCCAAGGCCAGGGTCACTCCAGCTGTACTTTCCTCAAGTGCTGTTATCCATTTGCCTGCCCCTTGTGAAAGGTCAGGCAGTCTCTCAGCCAGTCCCACCATGTCCATGAATGACCACGGCACATATGTTGAGACCCCTCCTTTCTTCATGATAGGGCACATAGGGGCTCCATACCCCTCATCACTCCCCTGCTCCAGCCATGCTGCTTCCGGATCCTTGTGATTTTGAAAATCATGTGGCAGACTGCTTGCTCTGTGCACCATCCTTCCACTCCGCAGCCGCATTCCTCTGTCATCCTCCCTCACATGGCCTTCGTTCTCTCTCCTTTCCACCGGCTGACCCCTGGAAATGGCGTCTTGTAGGCCTATGATATCTGTCAACAAAGGCCGACTTGAAACAGTATCATGAGGTGAGAAACAAGCCGATGCGGCTGTTTCCTTTTCTCTGGGAGGATTATCTGTTATTGTTCCCACCAATTCTATTCTCCTGATTGCGGGCCCTGTCTGTCCTGGTACAGGGGCCTCAAAGGTGTGACGCTTCACATGCTTTGTTTTCTCCTGATTACTTAATCCTTGTGAATGTCTATTTATCAGCTGATCCAGCCGTACAAGTGTCTCTTCTAGCAGAACTGTAGTGTTTAACTCTTTCCGATGTGAAACCTGTTCGCTTTGTTGCTGCATTTCGTGTGGCTTATCTCTTTTGGTTAGGGGGTGCAGCATTTCCTGAGTCTGAGGTGCTGCTGACTCTGCTGCAGTTTTATTCCCAGGTAGAGATGTGGCCTCATTGCGACTCAGCTCTGTCCTATACCAAGGTTCAACTTCATCAGAATAACAGGTGCCAGTGGAGCACTCACTTTCTTCTCCATCATGTCTCCAATTCTCTCCTCCAACACCATTGCGCTTATCCTTTAGGGTGACAGTGAGTCTTCCTGTTAATTCACAGTCCACATCTTGTGTGCCATCACTAATTACAGCTTGCTCAGAGGACATGTGTCTCAGAGGATACTGCCCCGCTTGTGAATGTTGATTTGTGTGTGTGTGTGGTGGAGGCCTCTCTGGCCACAAAGGGGCCGACGGAGACACCTGTGATGACTCAGAAATCTCATTTTTCCCTTTTGATGACACACTTTTGTTTTCCACAAGCTTCTGCCTCAATTTAGCACCCTCTTGTCTAAACCACCCCAAAACCTCTCGCTCCTTTAATCTTTTATTTTCTTGCTTACGGGTTTTTTGGAGGTCAGTGGCCACTTTCTTATGTATGCTTAGCTCCACCTCTTCACAACATGCCATATTAAAGGTACCATTTGGGGGCCACTGATGTGCCCCTGATGTTCTACTATGCCACTTACGCATACATTTTAAAATCCTCCTCCTTTGACTCGGGTGTCGTTTTATCACCCGGTCCTTAGGGCTATAACCTGCCCCACCTTCTTTGCTCTGACTGACTCCCATGTATCACAATTCACACACCCGAAAATAAATGTATTTTATTTTATTTATATATTTATAATTTATTGATTTTTCTTTTCTTTTTAAAACACTTCTTTCAACTAAATTTGGATGAGATGTTATGTTTGTGACTTATTAAACCAGCACGCTTATCTATTTTACTACGCTCTCCTCCTCTCGGAATGTCAGGACACAGTCACAAATTTGTTACTTTCTTACTTTTTACCCAGCACTCCCAAGCGAGCACTGGCTTATTGTTGCTACGGCAACGGCACAGGGAAGTCCCACACAATCCGCCCCACACTGGGCAAGCCCGTTTTTTAATTTTTGTTTTGAACTCCAGATCCTCTTACAGATTTTATTGTAAATACGCGAAACGGTTGCCAGAGCCTCAGGTTGATCAGCTGTGCACTCACCACCCTTTACCAGCTATTTTCCATACACACCATTCCATGCAAATAGGTTAATCAATATCTTTTATTTTTCATTTATTTATTGATTTCATTTAAATCACTTCCTACCAAAATTCGGTTTGATTAACTTTATGCCATGCCATCCACCACTCGCATTCTGTTGCTATTATCTCGGCTATCTCTTAGAATTACTGTTAGTCTCATTATTATTTCTTTACTATTTTAGTTATTTGCAAGTAGTAGTGCTTATACTTTCCTTTCTCTTCCCTCCTTTTTTTTAGAGCTCTATTTTCTATAACCTTACAGTTATTTTATTCTGTTTTTATACCTTGTTATTATTTTTACTCATCTGATTCTATTCGTTCCCTATTTACCGATAAGTACTTATTTACTCCACTCTACTCCAATTTTGTCAACACAATATTAGTTTATTTAACCCTGTATCTTCTTACTCAAGACATTAAAGGGTTTAATCCCAATTTTGACAATGATTTTCTTTTTCCCTATTTTTCACACAAACCTTGAGAGTAAATCTTCCTTTTTTTTCACCTTTACTTCCCCTAGTTATTTGCCGACCTCCCTCTCTAATCTTCCTCACATACTTTAATTATGACTTTTAACACCCCCCTTGGCCGAATATCTGTCCCACAATGAGCTGCTCAATTTTTTTTTTAACACCTTGTCTAATTTAACATCTCTTTTACAACGTTGTATTACCTTACCTATTTTCCCTTTTTTCTAATTTATGAATCAAAACCCATCCCCTCACGCGTGTTCCTTTAACTCATATTTACAGCCATACATTAGTTATATTTATAGATTAATATTAAGCAATATTTACAGCAACAAGAAACTATACTCTAAACTACTAATCAGCAATATTTACAGCAGCGAATATACTTAAAGGTTAGTAACAGCTATTTACATATTTACACTTGGGCCGAAGGTGTCGCCTTTCATTCCGCGACGCGCGCATTTCATCTAGCCCGTCCAGACCGGTGGACTCAAAAGCCCTCAGATCCCTACTGTGAGCCCCAAGTCCCCGCGTTACTGGCTAGGAATTTATCCCCAAAAATCCCCCAAAGCCCGAGCAGTCCTGACTACCTAGCAATTCACTTGGGTCAACCAGGTTAACCAATTAAATGGTTAACCTAGTTAGCCTGTATCACCTTATCTACTTAAATGGATAACTAGGTTTCCAGCGGTAACCACCTTGGGGGTGCCGACATATATTTCGCTTTTCATCACTTTTATCACTTTTCATCACTTTTCATCACTTTTCATCTTTTTACTTCTGCGCAACTTACACACACACACTAACAAGTCTATCCTTCAGCTTCGACACTAAAGAATAACAGAACAAACTCCCCCAAGAACTATAACCCACAACAAAACAGAAAGCAACAGATCCCACTTAGCGCACACTCCCTCACGGCTCAGCAGTCATCAACCCAAACACAGGTCAAGACAGATAACCTCTTTACACACACAGCAGCTCCCACTCGCAGCCACACACACACTTCCGCGCCGTGGTTCACAGCAAAGTTACACATAGATCCCAGCATTAAACTCTGCTCCTTCCTGTCTCCAATATTAAAAATTTTAACAATGTAACAATTTTAACTCTCCAATTACAAAGGACAATTTTAATGTTCTTTTTCAAGGCGAGGCGAAAGTATACCTTGAACCCGGGCGGAACCCCCTCAGACAGCACTCAGACAGCACCAATTGTTTTATGCAGAAAAAGCTCTGCTTACCTTATCTTATGCGGCCGCTTGGTGCTCTCTGGGTGCGCAGAGTGGCAACAACGCCCAAGGTCCACGGCTGACGCCTCCAACTCCTTGTCCCTTCGTCCGGTCGCCAAATTGTAGTTGTCACAATGGAGAGTAATTCCTCAGATTAGCAATAGGTAGATCTCAGCTTCCCAATTCCAATTAAAGTCAAAAACACAAAAATTACAGGAGAGGAACAAAGTTCTATGCCAGCTGTTTTATTGAACAGTGTAGCTCAGCAAAACAGAGGGAAAAGCAAAGCTCCCCTAGGGTGTTCGCAATAAGCGCATGCAGGTAGGGACCAACCCCACGGACAGACAGCAGGAAAAAGCCCAGAGGGCTGTCCCCGGCCCCCTTTTAAAGGTACCAGTAGTCCCACCTCCTGCTGCTGAGTAACTTTCCCACGCACCCAGGAGCAGGTGCAGGGTCAAATGCCGGCCAGAGTTCACACCTGGCGCTGGCTGAACGCCCGGTCCAAAGTGACACCCCTAGGTTAACCCTTTGCTTTACCCTCTGACAATAGGTCACAACATGGTCAAAGGTCACACATTAGTACAGCAAATAGCATAGTTTATAAAAGATAATTATGATATTAATGTGAATAATACTTAGCCTAACTACATCAAATACATGAGTTAAATGCATAACATAAAAATAAAACACTCCAGTGTAAGTTTATAGTGTGTGTGTGTGTGTACAGGACAGTGATTTCATTATGTTGGTCTCTCTGCATGAATGTACTGCATGAAAAGCATTTATCTGTGAGTGTGTGTGTGTGTGTGTGTCACCGCGTGCCTAAAACTCCACATGAACGTTACAATATATATATTCAGATAGATATATGAGAACAAAAATCAACCACCTTAGATAGATATATAAGAACAAAAATCAACCACCTTAGATATATAGGTATGCATGTCATACAAAAAATCCACTACAGGAACCTACAGAGGATCCCACAGTTTTGTTTTCTCGAGAAATGAAAGCCTACAGAAAAACCATGACATATACAGTCCATTGTGTCCGCTCAGTTGAGCTAGTGAACATAGCTGTCTCACACTGTCTGCTTCAAACGACACCTCCTCTAAACTCCCCACACCCCCTGCTGACAGAGGTGCCTGACAGCCTGTGGGCCTCATTTAAGTATGATGTAGGCCTAATTAAAGATTGTGAGCCTGTGGTAATCACTCCAAAGTCCTCTTTTAGACCATGCCAAAGACAATATCCTCTGAAACAGGAAGCCATAGAGGGAATTACTCCTGTGTTTGAATCCCTGTTAAAGGCTGGAGTAATTATCCCATGCCCCACCTCTCCGGTTCGCACTCCACTATTCCCTGTGAAGAAAATCAGAGGACCAAATGAGCCTGTTGAGTGGCGGTTTGTGCAGGACTTACAAGCTGTGAACAAGGCTGTGATCCCCAGAGCCCCCGTGGTTCCCAACCCCCACACTATTTTGTCCCAAATACCATCTGATGCTATGTGGTTTACTGTTGCTGACCTGACTAATGCATTCTTCTCTGTTCCAGTTCACCCAGATAGCCAGTTCTGGTTTGCTTTTGAGTTCCAGGGAAAGACTTACACATTCACTCGGTTGTGTCAAGGCTACTGTGAGTCCCCCACGATTTTGAATGCTGCCTTAAGAGACTCCCTGTCAGACTTGATAGGTGAATCTGTCATCGATATTCAACATCAATGTAGAGAGGCTTGTCTGGCATTGATATGTGACATCACAATAGAGAGGTGAATCTGGCATTGATATGTAACATCACAGTAGATAGGTTCGTCTGACATTGATATGTGACATCACAGTAGAGAGGTGAATCTGGCATTGATATGTGACATCACAGTAGATATGTTCGTTTGACATTGATATGTGACATCACAGTAGAGAGGTGAATCTGGCATTGATATGTGACATAACAATAGAGAGGTGAATCAGGCATTGAAATTTAACATCAATGTAGAGAGACTGGTCTGGCATTGATATGTGACATCACAATAGAGAGGTGAATCAGGCATTGATATTTAACATCACAGTAGAAAGTTTCGTCTGACATTGATATGTGACATCACAATAGAGAGGTGAATCTGGCATCGACATTCAACATCAATGTAGAGAGGCTGGTCTGGCATTGATATGTCTTATGACAATACAGAGGTGAATCTGGCATTGATATGTGACATCAATGTAGATATGCTGGTCTGGCATTGATATTTAACATCACAGTAGAGAGGCTGGTCTGGCATTAATATGTGACATCACAATAGAGAGGTGAATCTGGCATTGATATTTAACATCACAATAGAGAGGCTGGTCTGGCATTAATATGTGACATCACAATAGAGAGGTTAAACTGGCATTGATATGAGACATCACAGTAGAGAGGTGAATCTGGTATTGATATTTAACATCAATGTAGAGAGGCTGGTCTGGCATTGATATATGACATCACAATATAGAGGTGAATATGGCATTGATATTTAACATCACAGTAGAGAGGTTCGTCTGACATTGATATGTGACATCACAATAGAGAGGTGAATCTGTCATCGATATTCAACATCAATGTAGAGAGGCTGGTCTGGCATTGATATGTGACATCACAATAGAGACATTCGAATGACACTGATATGTGACATCACCATAGAGACGTTCGTTTGACACTGATATGTTACATCACAATAGATACGTTAGTCTGACATTGATATGTGACATCACAATAGAGAGGTGAATCTGGCATTGATATTTAACGTCAATGATGAGAGGTTCGTCTGACATTGATATGTGACATCACAATAGAGAGGTGAATCTGGCATCGATATTTGACATCACAATAGAGAGGTGAATCTGGCATTGATATTTAACATCACAGTAGAGAGGTGAATCTGGCATTAATATGTGACATCACAATAGAGAGGTGAATCTGGCATTGATATTTAACATCACTGTAGAGAGGTTCGTGTGACATTGATATGTGAGATCTCAATATAGAGGTGAATCTGGCATTGATATGTGACATCAAATTAGAAACGCGAGTGTGGTATTGATATGTGACATCGAAACAGAGAGGCGAATCTGGCATTGATATGTGACATCACAATAGAGAGGTGAATCTGGCATTGATATGTGACATCACGGTAGAGAGGTTCATTTGACATTGACATGTGACATCACAATAGAGAGGTGAATCTGGCATTGATATTTAACATCAATGTAGAGACGCTGGTCTGGCATTGATATGTGACATCACAATAAAGAGGTGAATCTGGCATTGATATGTGACATCACAGTAGAGAGGTTCGTTTGACATTGACATGTGACATCACAATAGAGAGGTTAATCTGGCATTGATATGTGACATCACAATAGAGAGGTGAATCTGGCATTGATATTTAACATATACAAGTAGAGAGGAGAATCTGGCATTGATATGTGACATTAAAATAGAGAGGAGAATCTGGCATTGATATGTGACATCAAAATAGAGAGGTGAATCTGGCATTGATATTTAACATCACAATAGAGTGGTTCGTCTGACATTGATATGTGACATCACAATAGAGAGGTGAATCTGGCATTGATACTTAACATCAATGTAGAGAGGCTGGTCTGGCATTGATATTTGACATCACAGCAGAGAAGCGAGTCTGGCATTGATATGTGACATCACAATAGAGACGTTCGTTTGACATTGATATGTGACATCACAATAGAGAGGTGAATCTGGCATTGATATTTAACATCAATATAGAGAAGTGAATCTGGCATTGATATTTAACATCAATGTAGAGAGGCTGGTCTGGCATTGATATATGAATTCACAATAGAGAGGTGAATCTGGCATTGATATTTAACATCAATGTAGAGAGGCTGGTCTGGCATTGATATATGAATTCACAATAGAGAGGTGAATCTGGCATTGATATTTAACATCAATGTAGAGAGGCTGGTCTGGCATTGACATATGAATTCACAATAGAGAGGTGAATCAGGCATTGATATTTAACATCACAGTAGAGAGGTTCATCTGACATTGATATGTGACATCACAATAGAGTGGTGAATCTGTCATCGATATTCAACATCAATGTAGAGAGAGTGGTCTGACATTGATATGTGACATCACAATAGAGAGGTGAATCTGGCATTGATATGTGACATTACAATAGAGAGGTGAATCTGACATTCATATTTAACATCAATGTAGAGAGAGTGGTCTGACATTGATATGTGACATCACAATAGAGACGTTCGTTTGACATTGATATGTGACATCACAATATAGAGGTTAATCTGGCATTGATATGTGACATACCAATAGAGAGGTGAATCTGGCATCGATATTTAACATCACAGTAGAGAGGTTCGTCTGACATTGATATGTGACATCACAATAGAGAGGTGAATCTGTCTTCGATATTCAACATCAATGGAGAGAGGCTGGTCTTGCATTGATATGTGACATCACAATAGAGAGGTGAATCTGGCATTGATATTTAACATCAATGTAGAGAGGCTGGTCTGGCATTGATATGTGACATCACAATATAGAGGTGAATCTGGCATTGATATTTAACATCACAGTAGAGAGGTTCGTCTGACATTGATATGTGACATCACAATAGAGAGGTGAATCTGTCATCGATATTCAACATCAATGTAGAGAGGCTGGTCTTGCATTGATATGTGACATCACAATAGAGAGGTGAATCTGGCATTGATATGTGACATCACAATAGAGACGTTCGTCTGACACTGATATGTGACATCACAATAGAGAGGTGAATTTGGCATTGACATGTGACATCACAATAGAGAGTCGAATCTGGCATTGACATGTGACATCACAATAGAGAGTCGAATCTAGCATTGACATGTGACATCACAATAGAGAGTCGAATCTGGCATTGACATGTGATATCACAATAGAGAGGTGAATTTGGCATTGATATTTAACATCACAGTAGAGAGGTTCGTCTGACATGGATATGTGACATCACAATAGAGAGGTGAACCTGGCATTGATATTTAACAACACAGTATAGAGGTTCGTCTGGAATTGATATGTGACATCACAATAGAGAGGCGAGTCTGGTATTGATATGTCACATCACAATAGAGACTCGAATCAGGAATTGTTATTTGACTTCACAATAGAGAGGCGAATCTGATACTGATATTTCACATCACAACAGAGAGGCGAATCTCGCATTCGTATTTGATATCAGAAAAGAGAGGCAAAACTAGCATTGATATGTGACATCACATCAGAGAGGCGAATCTGGCATTGATATGTGATATTTAACATCAATGTAGAGAGGCAGGTCTGGCATTGATATGTGACATCACAATAGAGAGGTGAATCTGCCATTGATATGTTACATCACAATAGAGAGGGGAATCTGGCATTGATATTTGACATCACAACAGAGAGGCGAATCTGGCATTGATATGTGACATCACAGCAGAGACGCGAGTCTGGTATTGATATGTGACATCACAGCAGAGAGGCGAATCTGGTATTGATATGTGACATGACTGCAGAGACGCGAGTCTGGTATTGATGTGTGACATCACAGCAGAGAGGCAAATCTCACATTGATATTTGACATTACAATGGAGAGGCGAATCTGGCATTGCTATGTGACTTCACAATAGAGAGGCGAATCTGGCATTGATATTTGACATCAAAATAGAGAGGCCAATCTGGCATTCATATGTCACATGACAATAGAGAGTCGAATCTGGCATTGATATGTGACATCACAATAGAGAGGCAATTTTGGAAGTGATATTTGACATCCACATTGTTATGTTAAATATCAATGCCAGATTCGCCTCTCTGTTGTGATTTCAAATATCAATTCCAGATTCGCCTCTCTTTTGTGATGTCAAATATCAATGCCAGATTCGCCTCTCTGTTGTGATGTCACATATCAATGCGTGATTCGCCTCTCTTTTGTGATGTCACATATCAATACCAGATTCGCCTCTCTATTTTTATGTCACATATCAATGCGTGATTCGCCTCTCTGTTGTGTTGTCAAATATCAATGCCAGATTCGCCTCTCTGTTGTGATGTCACATATCAATGCGTGATTCGCCTCTCTGCTGTGATGTCAAATATCAATGCCAGATTCGCCTCTCTGTTGTGATGTCAAATATAAATGCGTGATTCCCCTCTGTATTGTGATGTTGTCAAAAGAAAATTGTACTTAGCAGTCAGTATAAGCTTTTAATGATATAAGTCTACATATGATAGAATACTGTATGATAACCTTTTGATGACTTTGACTGTTGTCCACTACAAGACCTGTTTCTGTTTTATAAATTCTTTCTCACAGCGATAAAAGCTGAACAAGCAGGAAGAGGAGAGCTGAACACTTTTATCTGCGCTCCCTAACAAGAAGAGGGGCCGCGTCCTTCTGAATCTCACAACACACACACATACACCTGAACCTCTCTTATCTTCACTCCCTACGCACTAACATGCCTCTGCCTATGAATAGACGTATTCACTGTTGTATTACTTTTGTATATAAATAAAGACCAGAGCGGTAACAGAGCGCTGATCACAGGGCCCCCACTCTGATGTGAGCGTTCTGTGACCGCCATTGCAAGTAAAGACTTGCAGTGTGTGTATCTCTTCACTCTTAGACTCTTAGCTGAAGAAGTGTCTTTAGAATAAATCTCTTCAGATGTCACATATCAATGTGTGATTCGCCTCTCTGTTGTGATGTCACATATCAATGCCAGATTCGCCTCTCTATTGTGATGTCAAATATCAATGCCAGATTCGCCTCTCCATTGTGAAGTCACATATCAATGCCAAATTCGCCTCTCCATTGTGATGTCACATATCAATGCCAGATTCGCCTCTCCTTTGTGATGTCACATATCAATGCCAAATTCGCCTCTCTATTGTGATGTCACATACCAATGCCAGATTCGTGTCTCTGATGTGATGTCACTGATCAATACCAGACTCACGTCTCTGCTGTGATGTCAATTATCAATACCAGATTTGCCTCTCTATTGTCATGTCACATATCAATGCCAGATTCGACTCTCTATTGTGATGTCAAATATCAATGCCAGATTCGCCTCTCTACTGTGTTGTTAAATTTCAATGCCAGATTCGCCTCTGTTGTGATGTCAGATATCAATGCCAAAATCGCCTCTCTATTGTGATGTCACATATCAATGCCAGAATTGCCTCTCTATTGTGATGTCACATATCAATGGGAGATTCGCCTCTCTATTGTGATGTCACATATCAATGCCAGGTTCGCGTTTCTATTGTGTTGTCAAATATCAATGCCAGATTCGCCTCTCTTTTGTAATGTCAAATATCAATGCCAGAATCGCCTCTCTATTGTGATGTCACATATCATTTCCAGAATCGCCTCTCTATTGTGATGTCACATATCAATGCCATATTCGCCTCTCTGTTGTGATGTCAAATGTCAATGCCAGATTCGCCTCTCTGTTGTGATGTCACATATCAATGGGATAAGCGCCTCTCTATTGTGATGTCACATATCAATGCCATATTCGCCTCTCTATTGTTTGAAATGCCCCTAATGATCGGCCCAAAGCAAGAACCAGTTTACCGCGCGTACAAAATAAGGGACTTGGAAGCGCTGGTTAAACAGCTTCCACCCATAACAGAGGGAGGAGCAGCTTGGTTGAGGAAGTTAAGAACCTTAACAGAAGGGGAGGAGCTAGCCACTGGAGACTTCCGGGCGATAGCAGGAAGATGTATGCTAGGCAGAGGATTAGCAGACGTAGAGGAAATTGCTAACACCACAGCCTACCCAATTGACATGCCATATAACACGGTGGAAGACAAGCTAGCTGACGCAGTCCGTGAGAAATATATGATACCAAATTTAGGGTCCATACCAAAGATTTCCTGGGACCCCAAATACACCCCCAGATAATTTCTGGAGAGAGCTAAGCAAGCAAGCAAGCAATTTAAGGAACAATGGATGTCACAAACTGGCATACATCCAGGCCAGGAAGGAGAGCACAGAGCGTGGTTTCACGCAGCGGTGCTGAAGGGGCTTCCGGACAAAGTAACAACCGATTTAGAAAAGAACCCAGATTTTACAGTGGCAGACTCTACCCAGTGGGAGAGACACGTGGTCCATCGGCTCCAGTTGGAACAGGACGAGGCGAACAAACAACTAGAAGACGCACAGGCGCAACTGTTGAAGTTACAGCTGAATGAAGCCCGTGAGAAGTATAATTCTAAGAAAAAAGAGCGGAAAGAGGCCAACAAAACTATGATGATTGTAAAGCCCAAAGCTGATCCCGTGCCTTACTGGCCAGATCTTGATCCTAACCTTTATGACTCTGCCACTTACAGACCCAGCTCTGATCAAGCTGGGCAAACAAACTTTGAAGCGCCGATATGTGGTCTCCCCACAAGTGCCTGTGAATCTGATGGGCAGAGACTTACTCATCAAACTGGGAGCCACTATCATGTGTTCTGATGGATTAACTGTGACTCTGCCAGGAGGAACGCCTCTCCCATGCCTGGAAACAAACTCAAAGAATCAGTACTTGATGCAAGACTGTGAACAACCCATAGCTGACATTTACTGGGGGCGCCTGGTAAAAGAAGGCATTCTGAGACAATACCAATAATGGAAACCCTGGATCATGAGCCTTGCGGTTTATTCCCCGCCTCGCGATCCCTACCACGTCACTCTTTTCTACGATGATTTCTACGATGATGTATACCGGGAAGGTCATCAGGCAAAGGAACTGGGATCAATGGTCAAGCGGGCGCTGGATAACATTTGGTGGCAAAGCACCCAAATTCCAAATGTCTGGTATACACCAAAATGTAAAACGTACCGTATCACTTGTTTTGTCCAACGACGCAGTGATACTAGAACATCAACAAATATCGAGAACACATGGCAGGGAGAGAACGGATCACCCAGACGCAGTGGCGGAACTTTCGTAATTGGCTGACACTCTGTGGTCTACTGGACCCACAGATGTCGGCCTAGCCAATTGTTCGCCTGTTCTGTTCCAGCTCAAGTCAGAAACACCAATTTCACGACCACAGAATAAGCACAAACCTGAAGTAGAGGAAGGGATTGCTGAGACGATTGAAGGGCTGCTGAAAGTAGGAGTGCTTGAGCCCTAGCAATCCTTTTGGAACACACCAATTTTGCCGGTGGAGAAACATGGGACAGGGAAGTACCGAATGGCGCATGACCTCAGGGCCATTAACGCCATATTACGTACTGACACTGTGCCCGTACCTAACCCGTACACAGCTCTAACAGCCATTACATGGGACCAAAAGTGGTTCACATGCATTGACCTTGCTAACGCATTCTTCTGTCTCCCCTTACACGACTCACTCAGAGACATTTTCTCATTCACATACAGAGGTCGCCAGTATAGATACACACGTCTGCCACAAGGCTTTGCACTCTCCCCTGGCATTTTCAATCAGGTGCTCAAAGAGGCCCTGTCACGTTGTCAGTTGCCTGAGGGGTGTACACTGATACAGTATGTCAGGGGTGGGCAGGGGTGGCCCCGAGGGCCGGTGTCAGCCATTGGTGTGTGTAGATGCTCTGACCAGCTGGCCAGAAGCATGGGCTACTAAAAGGGAGGATGCTAAAAGTGTGATTAAGTGCTTAATCAATCATTATATTCCCAGGCACGGGTTTCCCAAGCGCATTAGATCAGACAATGGGACCCACTTTAAGAACCAAGACCTGGCGGAGGTGGAGAGGATGTTGGGAGTAAAACACAGGTTTGGGACAGTGTACCATCCTCAATCTCAAGGGAAAGTAGAGAGAATGAACTTAAACTTGAAAAACAAGTTGTCTAAAATTTGTGCACAGACGGGGCTAAATTGGGTTTCAGCCCTGCCAATTGCTCTAATGACTATAAGATGTTCTGTTAACCAATCCACAGGTTTCACACCCTACGAGCTGCAGACGGGAAGGCAGTTCAGAGCACCCTGGACAGCGGTCCCGGCGGAACCGAGTATCAAAAGTAACAGGTCTCATGTAGAATATTGGAATGAATTAAAAGCTCTTGTTTCGAGTTTCACAAAACAGGTTACGCCTGGAGTACACACTGTGGACAGGGCGACCTCTGAGGCAAAACCGGTGTGGCTGAAGGTCATCAAACGCAAGTGGAAAGAGCCCCGCTGGACCGGTCCGTACGAGGTGACTGCCCGGATGGCTACAGCAGTTCAACTGAAAGGAAAAGGCGACACCTGGTTCCACTGGTCGCAGTGTGCACTAGCAGACGAGAGCTTGGTGGAGGAAAACTTGTCTCCACCCAACACAGGTGTCAACGAAATACAGAGGCATAATAAATCCTCTCACCTGTGCAACGGGCCGACCAGCAGTCTACCTGGGAGGCTGAAGAAAGAAGAGGGGTATCGCAGAAAGTCGCCGCGCCAGCGAAAAGGAGTGGTAACAAATCAGTAACTCCAGAAAGGGGAGAAATTTCTAGCCAAAGTGCAAAAGAACACACAACACAATGCAAACACACGAATCAGAGATACGTAATGAGAAAAAACTTATTAAAATGTTCCTTACAACCACATGTTTATTATATGCAATAATATTGATCATGGCTGTGTGTTTTATTGTCTATATTTTGCAGAGCACCCAAGGCCACTTGTCCGAACACGGAGGCCAGTCCAGCACAGCACTTCCTGAGACATTAATTGCCGAAATGGGACCGTTGAGAAGACCAAAGCGCGAGGTGTCAGGTAAAGGGGATGAGTGCCTCAGCACATATAATGGCATAGAACTGGACTACGTTAAAGGGTCCACAAGCTCATTCACGTTTGACTTGTGTGAGGTCATTGAGTGTAAAGGGGCTAGTAGCAGCTGGAGGGGATATGATGTGTGGGTCTGTAATCACCCAATGATATGCACCAGGAGAGGGAGCCCTTATTCCAGTCCAGGGATCCATCGTTCAGGGGGAGTATATACAGCAGGGCAATGGTGTTCCTGGGATAACGTGGTAAGTTGGACAGGAGTAGGGTGGCAGCCTGAAGGGTTTAGCCAAGTTAAGCGGGAAGGATTTCGAAGAAGTGTTGCGGCAGGCCATATCCACAATAGGGAAGACCATCGAAGCTGCTGAGACAGCTGAGATAAACCCTGAAAATGATACTGCTGACCAGACTTGCCCTGTGGTAGGATCCACACAACTTGGAGCCTCACCTTCAGTCTTAACTGAACTGCCTCACCCTCCTGAACCCATTCAGGGCACATTCCAACGCCCCATGAGACCAAACTTGACACCTCAAATATTGAGCCCAACTGACCTCAACCCACCAGAGGTTCAGAAAATAGTAGTTGAGCATGTTGTCAAGAGTGTTGAGAAGACATCACATGCTCACTCTACATTAAGACTCAGAGCTTTCTCTGGCAAGATGCCCAGACCTTACAGTGAAGCTGACTATGAAACATGACGTTCTCATGTTGACTTGTTGATGGAAGATGCTTCTTTGTCTGAGTTGGAAAAAACTCGTAAGATACTTGAAAGTCTCCTTGCTCCCGCTTCTGATGTCATCCGCCCTCTTGGGCCAGAAGCCACTCCTGCAGACTATCTTAAACTTCTGGATTCAGCTTTTAGCACCGTCGAAGATGGTGAGGAACTGTTTGTACGCTTCATGAACACCCTCCAAGATCACGGTGAAAAGCCCTCTGCTTATCTGCTTCGTTTGCAGGTGGCAGTCAATCACACTGACAGGGGATTTCTTTAAATCACCTTGCCGTTCTTCAGCTAAGACATCTGAGTTAGAAAACACAAACACTGCAGTTCTTTCACTTGCGAGGACGGTCACAGAGCGCTCGCACAAGAGACACTCATGGACTCGCGCTTTGTCACCGTCTGCGTTCTTTATTTATACAAGATTGTTCTGTGTGTGTGTGTGTGTTACAAAGATAACAACGTCACTCAGAGCAGCGGGTTTTTCCCTTTTCTACATCTGTGTGTTCTTGTAAAAAGAGCTGAGGTTTCACTTCTCTACATCTAAATGTTCTCTGAAAACAGGAAGCGGTTATTTGCTGAATGGGTTCATCACATAAGTTACTAGGTGAAAAGTCATGTAGACATATGGTTTGCTTAGTGATATATATATATATATTTCATGTAGCTGATAACACTGATAACACTATATAAAAACAATTTTCCTTTGACATTCCCTGCTGTTTATCAGAACAATGAAATGTATCAATAAGTAACTACTTGTCTTTCACATTTTCAGTTACTACATCATTATTTGCACTTCATCTTCATCTAACAAATAGGAAAAGAAGTCTTCATGATCTTCATTGATTTCAGTACATCTGCGTATGCTGTGAATGATTAACTTGTCATCTGTGAAATTACAGCTTTTAAACAAGGAATAACTCAAATAAAGAAAACAAAATTAAACCAGGAAAACTCCAACGCCAATCAACCGTCTCTATAGCATCTGAAGTCATGTTTAAAGAATGTACATTATCTGGTATTTAGGTGCAGCATGTGGTGTTGAATAAGACGCACAATCCTCCTTTCTCAGCCAGGATCATGTGCACTGCTACACGATGTTGCATTACAGCAATTCTGAGAGCGTCTATTTCTTGGTTTTGTCCCTCGTTGACCTTTCAGGATGCTTTGAGAAACAAGCCGAATCTATAGTCCAGTATCTCACTTCTGAGAGGACGTTTTTCCAACTCCTGCCCACAGGAAGAGTGAGTTGAGTACCTTTTGTCCAGTTGTCCAGATTTTGAATTCTTCAGGTACGTCGGTTTCCCAGATTGAGTCATGTGGTCTGGCTGTTGAAGTTGAGCGTTTCTTCCTGGATGAGGATGAGGATGTTGTTGTTGTTGTTGTGCACTTTACAAAAGTCATTCTGAAGGTGTGATCGGAGATCAGAATTAGTGCACATGTTCCAGGGTGTTTCCCATAAATGGTTGTGTTTAATATGCTCGACATGTGCGAGCAGACGTAACAGTCTTTCTCTGTGATCGTCCATCTTCTCTGTCTGCCTCGTGGCTCAGCTGCTGTTGGCATCAGCTGGGGTCCTGTAAGGGTGAGCTTTGTAGTCAAGGTAACCAGGAGGGTTCCCCTTCACACCTACACCTGGCTGCCTAAAGTTGAGCGGATAGAGATTGGAGTGTGGGCTTACCCGACGGGGGCCCAAGAATGCACTTACCACCCTCACCCCCGAAACAACCAAGCGTAGGCGCTTCCTCCTTGGTGTCGGGGCTTCCCGGGACCTCAGCCTTTTTGCATTGGCTCTGATGTATCCAGGAGGGTCTCTCTGCAGTTTTACAGGCTGTGGGTGTTGTCAATAACACTTTGTATTGGCCCTCCAAATGGGGTAAACTCCAATTTTTCCTCTGGAGCACCCCTTTCGCCTGGTTTCAACCTGCACGAGACTGGAGAAGAGTCTTACGGCAGTTTATTGTTCAAAACAATATCCTTATTTTCTAGTAGTTTTGCCATCCATTCTGCCAGAGTTGTTTCTCTGACAGATTTGTCTAAAGGTTCACTTTTTGCAACTGAGATTGCATCTGCGTTCTGTGCAGGGACTTGCAAGGTTTTCCTTCACAAGTCATCAGATCATTTTCTAGTTGTGCTCCACACTTTAACCATTTCTTCTGTTCTGTAGTTGGTGCGGCTTTTTGTTCATCTTTAAGTACATCAAGTGGTATTTGCATAGAGGACGCAGACATTAATGTGTCTACAGTTTGCTGTGCGGCTAACTTAGCTGCTTGATCTGCAAAGTTATTGCCTTTAGATATTTCTGATTTATCTTTCTGATGTGCAGCAAAGTGATGTACTGCTAAAAAAAACATATTGACTGTCAGTATATATATTTATGTCTTGGCCTGCGTGCAATTTACATGCACGTATGACTGCTGTGAGTTCTGCACTCTGAGCAGAGTGGGAGGATGTTAGCGGTTTCGCTTCTAAAACTCTGTTTGCTGTAGTTACTGCATAGCCGACACAGTTTCATCCTAGGCTATTTTTAGACGCTGAGCCGTCTACAAAAATGTCGGTGAAACCAGCTTGTGGGTACTGTGAATGTCAACACGTGGCTTTGTCTCCTCATCTAATTTTTTCATACAGCAGTGTGGATGACCTTCTTCGGGTGAGGCCAAAAGTGTGCTCGGGTTCGACTGACCGCACTTCTCGATTCTAATGTGTGATTGTGACAATAAGATTCCAACATATGAGAGCTGTCTTGCATGTATCAGGTAAGAGAAATTGGCTTAGATTAAAATTGAAGTCACCGCGTGTGGTACTCTAATAATCAAAGTGTGCTCTAAAACAATGTCAGGCAATGCTAAACTATATTCATTTGTAATACTATTTTCAAGTTACTGAATGCTTCTTCTGTTTCATTTCTTTGTAGATGCAACACTACATTTTTACTTAAGGCATTTTAGGCAATTCCTATTTTTCAAAGAATTCATACATCTCACACATCTTACATATTTCAAACTTTTAAGCTAGGATTAAAAACTTTGCATTACTTACAGCTCATAGCTCACAGCTCTAAAACTAGACATTAGTAAATCATATGCCTAATCATTATGTGTCATTGTGATCCACAAGTATGATCACAAATTTGTTTTTCAAACCAACAAAACAAACAAACAAAAACAAAAATCAAATTGCCGATGGCGTGAACGCTTTACGGACATGAGTCAGGACACAAAAAGAAAAAAAGAAAAAGCTGCTGTCAGAAACAAAGCAGAAGTGTGAGGAAAAAAACTGAGCTCACAGACAGCTGCATGTGTGAGCTTTAATATGCAGCTTCTGCTCTAAAAGACAAATAACAATAAAAAATGTGTAACTTGTTCATCAGCTTGGTAGTGCCCACATACTTAATTCAGCTTCTCAAACCTGTAGCTTTAGCTGTTGTATACAGGGTTTGGCTTAGTAGTTGTTAGTATAGGTGTGCTCTATATCTCAACAATTTCTCATCTAGGATGACAGGTTATCAATCAGGTCAAGTGTCTCTATGCACCTGATTACTTTAGGTATTTTCCTTATTTTCTTCATTTCATATATCATTGTACTCAGTTTGAGCAAACCTTAAGCTTGAATCAGACTACTTTTAACAATTATCCACCTCACATCATAACTGACTGAGGTGCCTCTTCTTATTAATAGTATGTCATTATTAATGTTATTATTGTTTTTTTTATAACAGCAGTAGCATATTACAATATTTTATTAGTACATTACAATATTTTATCAGTATATTACAATATACCAATATACTACTAATATACAATAGTTTATTATTTTATATTTTATTATGTATCCATCAGGGGCTGGGGGTGATCTGCAGCTTCACCCCCTCCCAAGCTGGAGACATTTACCTTTTCACACACTTTCCTTGGCTGAACAATGACACAGCCTTAATATACCTTATGCATCTCTCTATTTTATTTAATATTTTTCGTGTGAATTATCTGTTTTCATTCATGCTATTCATTCTGGGCATGGTTGTCTACCCAATTTTGTTTCATTTGTTAATACCAATCTACAGGTTGTTTTCCTTCCTATTATTAGTTTGAATACAGTAGAGATAAGCTCTAATTTAATTTAACCTTTTTTTTTATTCCACTTCATTCCTCTTGTATTTATATGTATTCAGTTGGGTCTGTATCCAGCCCTTTTTTAAACTTTGATCTCTAATCTTTTACTTGATGATGGATTATTGTGTTCTTCCTAGTCTGAACTGCTTCTTTGTTTCTTACAGTCACGTACAAAATGTGTCTCTTTTTCACACCTCCAGCATGCAGTCTTAAAGCCACTTTTTGGTGTGTGTATAGGCCTACCTATACCTCTTGCTGTTCCACTATGCATTCCTCTGTCTTTCTTTTGGACTAGTCCTACTCTGGTTTGTTGTTTTTCTAACATTTTCATTCAGGTGTTAATTTTGCTTGTTTATTCTCCATTCTCAAGGATTTTGCTGGGCTGTCACTGGCACGCTTGACTTCAGGGTGGTGGCTGACACGCCCTTCTACTCCGCGCACGGAGCGGTGTCAGTTTTATGAGGCGGAACTCAACCTTTCCCTTTTGTCGCCAGTACGTGAGCCTCAGCAAAGAAAACAATAAAAAAAAGAAAAAACAATGGAAGTAGTTCAGCAGCGTATTGTGCTGTAAAATCATCTTACTTCCAGAACACATATACATACACACAGATAGACATTTGCGCGCTAATTTGTCACGAAGTATTTCACGGTCACTTCTAAAACCACTCTAAACACATTTCCTTGTGGTGAACTTAAACCTTATTTGTCACGAGGTATTTGACGGCTACCTTTAGAACCAATCTAAACTTAGTTCCTTCCGGCGAACTCAACCTATTTCACGTGTTTCACGAAGTAATTGCGGCTACTTCTAACCTATTGTACGCGTATCACGAAGTAATTCCGGCTACAACAAACCTATTTTGCGCATTCTTCTAAACCCTTCCGGCGGTTTAAAACCAACAGTGTTTTCTCACCCTCAGTCGTCTTTTGCTGGTTGTCAGGTCATCTGGCTGGATCCCAACGTCGTGGACCAGAACTATTACACCAGCCTGGACCCGAATTTTTCTTACGTCCCAGGTCTTTCACCTCTACCTGGAGAGGGCTGTCGACAGACTTCGGTGCTGGCTTTTCACGGCGTCAGATTACAGCAGTCAGACCTTGCATTGGAGTCACAGAAACATGTCTGTTGTTTCCATCTCTAGGACCAATTTAAATGACAGGGGATTTCTTAAAATCACCTTGCCGTTCTTCAGCTAAGACATCTGAGTTAGAAAACACAAACACTGCAGTTCTTTCACTCGCGAGGACGGTCACAGAGTGCTCGCACAGGAGACACTCATGGACTCGCGCTTTGTCACCGTCTGCATTCTTTATGTATACAAGATTGTTCTGTGTGTGTGTGTGTGTTACAAAGATAACAACGTCACTCAGAGCAGCGGGTTTTTCCCTTTTCTACATCTGCGTGTTCTTGTAAAAAGAGCTGAGGTTTCACTTCTCTACATCTAAATGTTCTCTGAATACAGGAAGCGGTTATTTGCTGAATGGGTTCATCACACAAGTTACTAGGTGAAAAGTCATGTAGACATATGGTTTGCTTAGTGATACATAAAAGAATACATTTCATGTAGCTGATAACACTATATAAAAACAATTTTCCTTTGACACACACCGTGCGCAGAGGTGGGCTTGAACCACATGAAGTAAATAAGCAGCTTCTTAAACAGTTTTACAGAGGCTGCTGGGATGATAACTTGCTAATGGAGTTGCAGTTGGAGCTAAAGCATAAGGAGCCACCCACGTATGCAGAGCTATTGCTTCTCCTGCGTACTGCAGAAAACTGCCAAGAAGTTAAAAGCACACGAATGAAGAAACACTTTAGCGCCACAAAACCAAAAGCAGTGTCTCATGAACAGATGGTCACTGAAACAAATGCAGATGTTTATCCATCAGAGTCAGATAGTCTAGAAGAACTCAAAAAACAAGTTGCCGATCTAAAAAGCCAATTAGCTGCCGTCGTGAAGCCAAAGAAACAAGCAACACTGAAGACAGTTCGAACAAGGAAACCTGAAAATAAAAAACCTGACCATGCCAAACCTGAAAACTCACCTCCACCCAGCCGCCGCAGTACTAGGCCCAAGCCCTGGTATTGCTTCTGCTGTGGGGAAGATGGACATATAGTAGCCACTTGTGAGTCAGAGCCCAATCCTGCCCTTGTAGTTGCAAAACGAAAGGAACTAAGAGTGAGAAGGCAGATATGGGACAGGCAGAATGACCAGCTTTCTTTAAACTAAATTCTGCCTCCGTTGCGGGACAAATGGAGGCTGATGCTTTGTTAACCCGTCCCACCCAGGTTAAACAAAAAGCTTCACCTAAAAAGTGTGCCAGCCTAAAGTCACACACAAGAACAGATTCCTTTGACCTTCCTAAAGGTCTAATTGGTACAAAGAGTACTGCACAAGTGAAAGTTAATGGTCACACAGTGAGTTGTTTGCTAGATACTGGTTCCCAGGTGACTACAGTCCCCGAGTCCTACTATCGTCTGCATTTGTCCTCTCATGAGATTGGCACCCTCAACTTTTAGAAGTTGAGGGTGCCAACGGTCAGTCTGTGCCTTATTTGGCTACATTGAACTGCATGTCACTTTCCCAAAAGACTTCCTTGGCATTGAAGCTGAAGTGCCGACACTTGCTTTAGTTGTCCCCGATGTGCACACAGCTTTTCGGTCCTTAGTGCTAATTGGGACAAACACATTAGATGTACTTTATGAGCTGTACTCTGACGCATGCCATGAACTGCAGCTGAACCTGCCATATGGCTATAGGGCAGTTCTAAAAGTTCTTGAATCACGACACAAACAGTCCAAAGACAGTAGTCTTGGTTTAGTGACGATGCACAACAAAGAGCCACAGTTGATTCCAGCAGGCCAAACTCTTGTTCTAGATGGTGATGTAGCTGTGTCAGCCGGTTATGGTGAAAAGTCCGTCTTGTTAGAGTATCCACGAATGTCAGCCTTACCTGGTGACATCCTTGTGAAACCTTGACTCATAGACCTACCTGAACGAGCACCTTACCTTATTCCAGTTATACTTACCAATGAATCCGAACATGGTGTGACAATCCCTCTAAATTGTGTCATCGGAGAAGTCAGTGCATATCAAAGAGTTCTATCTCACGAACACTCAGTGAGAACTCCATATGCCCGAAGTGTTTGCACAAAATGATCTCGACTTTGGAAAAACGGATCAAGTGAAACATGCAATCAGATTGTCAGATGAAACACCGTTCAAGCGTAGAGCACGTCCCATACATCCAAACGACCTGGAAGCAGTCCGTAAGCACCTCAAAGAACTGCAAGAAACTGGCGTGATCAGGGAATCTACCTCCCCTTTCTCTTCACCCATTGTAGTCGTGCGGAAGAAAAATGGTGAAGTCCGCCTCTGTATCGACTACAGAAAGCTTAACGCACAGACTATAAAAGATGCTTACGCTCTCCCCAATTTGGAGGAAACGTTTTCCACCTTGATCAGGTCGCAATGGTTCTCTGTCCAGGATTTAAAATCGGGGTATTACCAAATTGAGATGGAGGAGCTGGACAAACCCAAGACGGCGTTCGTGTGCCCCATCGGCTTTTGGGAATTTAATAGAATGCCCCAAGGCATTACAAACGCCCCCAGCACATTCCAACGGCTCATGGAAAAATGTATGGGCAACATGAACCTGCGTGAAGTGATCGTGTTTCTTGATGACATCATTGTATTCTCCAAGACACTTGAAGAACATGAGGCTTGCTTAATGAAAGTTCTTGGTCGCCTGAAAGAATATGGGCTCAAACTCTCCCCCGAAAAATGCAAGTTTTTCCAAACTTCTGTCAGATATCTTGGGCACATTGTGTCCAGCAAGGGAGTGGAGACTGACCCTGAAAAGGTGGAAGCCTTAAGTACCTGGCCTGTGCCCCGTGATCTTAAACAGCTCCGCTCATTCTTAGGCTTTTCAGGGTACTACAGGCGGTTCATTAAGAACTATTCGAGTATCGTTAAGCCCCTCACTGACTTAACATCAGGCTACCCTCCATTGCGCAAAAGCACAAAGCCTAAAGCTAAGTCTGTCCAGTACCATGACCCCAAGACACCTTTCGGCGAGCGATGGACTCCCTCTTGTGATCTTGCTTTCAAAACCATCATTGAGAAGCTCAGTACTGCGCCTGTATTGGGTTTTGCTGACCCTAAACTGCCATATATGCTCCATACCGACGCCAGCACTACAGGACTTGGCGGCGCGCTCTATCAAGAGCAGAATGGCCAGACCAGGGTAATAGCTTATGCAAGCCGTGGGTTGTCTAGGAGTGAATCTCGTTATCCCGCCCATAAGTCAGAGTTTTTAGCCTTGAAGTGGGCAGTGACGGAGAAGTTTGCAGATTACTTATATGGAAATCAGTTTACTGTCATAACAGACAGTAATCCTCTGACGTACATATTAACTACTGCTAAGATGGATGCCATGAGTTACAGATGGTTAGCTGCCCTGTCAACGTTTAGCTTTAAGCTCCAGTACAGAGCAGGCAAGCTTAACTCAGATGCAGATGGTCTTTCTAGACGGCCACATGGCGAGTTGCTTAACGACGCAGTGTCCCAAAAAGAGCTCGACCACATACAGCAGTTCACACAAACTCACCTGTCCCTACCTGATAGCAGTTTAAGTCCTGAAGTAGTGTCTACTATATGTGAGAAACACCTTGTATGCAGCTCTCAAAATGACACAATCCCTTTGGTTCACTCGCTAGCCATTTCTGCAGCTGCCATTCCAGGTGACTTTGTCAATGAAAATGACTGTGGTGGTCTTCCTGTTATACCCCATATGTTCCCTGAACAGATCACAAACGAACAAAGAACAGACCCTTGTCTGAGGGAAGTCATTGCACAAATTGAAACTGGAGAAAAGGTCCCACCAACTGTGCGAGCTAAACTTCCTGATATCAACCTTCTACTCCGAGAGTTCAATCGATTGGAGATGCACAATAACATCCTGTACCGAACTCGCCGAGATGGAGGAGATGTTACTTACCAGCTTGTCTTACCTGAACAGCTCCGTGACTCAGTCTTCCAAAGCCTCCACTGTGACATGGGCCACTTAGGCACTGAGCGTACTTTAGATCTTGCCCAAACAAGGTTCTATTGGCCTCACATGGCAGCATATATAGAACATAAGATAAAAACATGCAACCGCTGTGTAAGACGTAAAACTCCTCCAGAAAAAGCAGCCCCACTTGTGAATATCAAATCCAGCAGACCCCTCGAATTAGTCTGCATGGACTTCCTGTACATTGAGCCTGATTGAAGTAATGTGAAGGATGTGCTTGTATTAACCGATCATTTCACGAAATATTCATTAGCCATCCCTACCAGCAATCAGAAAACTCAGACCATTGCAAAAGCCCTTGGGACAACTTCATAGTCCACTATGGGATACCCGAAAGCTTGCATAGCGATCAAGGTCCCGACTTCGTGTCCCACATTATCCAAGAGCTTTGCAAGATCATGGGCATTCGCAAAATCCGGACAACACCCTATCACCCCAGAGGGAACCCGGTAGAATGTTTCAATAGAATGTTACTAAGTATGCTAGGTACTCTTGAGGAAAAGGACAAAACTCAGTTGCACAACTATGTCAAACCACTCGTTCATGCGTACAATTGTACGAAAAATGATACAACTGGTTTTGCCCCATATGAGTCAATGTTTGGCCATCAGCCAAGATTACCAATCGATCTAGCATTTGGGCTGCCCTTTAACAACAAAAGTTTTAAGTCGCATTCTCAGTACATAGCAAAACTAAAGGCAACTCTACAAGAGACCTACAAACTAGCAACAGACCATGCTAACAAAATAGCAGAAAGAAACAAAACAAGGTTTGATATGCGAGTGAAACCCTCAAAACTAGAGCCAGGTGACAGAGTTTTGGTGCGCGCAGTCCGTCTCAGAGGCAAGCACAAGCTAGCCGACAAGTGGGAGACTGATATTCACGTTGTGGTGAACCAAGCAGGTGACTAACGAAAGAGGGCCCAGTCCGCACAGTCCACTGCGATCTCTTGCTCCCTTGTGGTTTTCTTGCCCCTGTCCAACCAACTCCTGTACGCAAACCAAAAACAAGGCAATCACCTAAACAACATGGGGAATGTGATCATTCAGAATTGGAAGATGAGGATGTCTGTTGGTTCAGAGAGGAACCTATTCAAGAGCCCATAAAGGTCACTCGAGTCTATGAGATTCCCCAGCCAAAGACACACCTTTACGATCAGAAGCATGCTGAAACTCACTTGCCCGGAGGAGATAACTTACATGAACATGACAACGTGCCTGGAAGTGACAACTTACATGAACGTGACAACTTGTCTGGAAGTGACAATTTAACCGGATTTGACAACTTACCTGAATGTGGAAATCCACTTGGATGTGGAAGCCTAGAGGAGAGTGAAACCATGGTGGAACACTCAAACACTGATAATGAAAGAGAGAGTGACACTAACTTACCTTTTTTTTTTTTTTTTAATAAACCTGTCCCGTTTGGTTCTTTTGCCATCAGAATTATTGTCTAAAGGCGAAGAAAGATGCCCAACGGATTTACTTTACCAAATGGACCATCCCAGCCTTGCCGTAATGGTCCATTTGATTTACCTTTTATTCTTTATTTTATTTTATTTTATTTTATTTTTTTTACTTGCTAGATACGGGACAGGGGAAAAGAAAAGGGAGAAAGAAAGAGGGGGAAAAAAAAACAGCGGAGAAGAGGGACGGGGATAAAGGGCAAAAAACAAAAACCAACAAAATAAGCAGACAAAAAATACATATATCGATCACCTGGATCACCTGTTGAGAAAGAAAAAAGAAAACAAGCAGAAGAAAACGAGAGTAATAGAATAAACAACATCACAATGATATATGGGAATATAACACTAAATACCTAATATTAAACATTATTGTGCAGCACGTAAGATCGACAGCGCACAGTGTGCTTTGAGGTAGGAGCCAAAAAGGGTGTAGTTTGTGTGTGTGATCACCTGTGTGTACACCTGTGAGCATGAGCGCGCTTGTATTTAAAAGGTTCCTTAATATAATGATCTGCTAGAGGGTGTGGGGGGCCACAGTCCCATCCTCCAGGGCATGAAGCAGGTATGGAGGAGATCAAAACTCCAGACATCCAGAGGCCCCCAGAACACAAGAGACCAAGGAAGACCAACAGAGGGGCAGCCGCGCCACTGTCCCAGAAAGAGCTGAGGAGAGTCCCAGATGAGGGATCACTCAGCAGCCGCGGAGTAGAAGCCAGGGGGGGGTTGCAGTGACGTGCCCGTGAGCTCCGCCGGCAGCCAGCTGTGCCTGAGTGACCGAGCCCCAGGCCGAGAGGCCGAGGGCACCCCACCCCCGAAGTGGCCCGAGCGAGCCCCAGGTTCCAGGCCCCGATAAGCAGCCACCAAGAAGTGAGCCGGTGTGTACCCGGACGCCCACCCCCGGACACAAAGAACCACCAACGCATCGATGTCTGAGGGCGTCTGCCACCGGCAGGGGAAGTGGTGGGGGGAGATAGGCCTCCAAATCTTGGAGGGCCTGAGATGTCCCCAGAGAGGTGGCATGTGATACTCAACCTGACATATAGACACAGACATACAGGCGCACTCAAATACAAACATCCATTCCCACCCTCATGCTCTCATAGGCAATTACTCCACACTCAACCAACGTGGAGACAAACATAAAGAGACGCTGTACACACAATCACACTCCCCAAGCGTACTCTAAGAACCGGGTCTAGGTACCCTTGCCCCTGGAGGGGGAAACTGCACCCAGACCCATGTGGTGTTACCCTTTTCCCTGCAGTGGGGAGAAGCAGACTGCCCCGACTCCGCAGCAGCAGGGAGGCCCCACACACCAGACCCCAGTCGGACGGCCAACTCCTCCTCCTAGCCCCCCCGCTCCAGCAGGCCGCAGAGACCGGAGGTGTGAGAAGACTCCAAACCTCCCTCTACCCGCTCATATGTAGTGTTGATGTATATGTGTTCTAAGGTGCAATTAAAACCCAGGAGGGCATGGAGCTACCTGCCAGAGAGCAGCAGGTAAGCGCATAGCCCCTCCTGATAGCCCTCAATGTCTACGTGTATTTAAAATTGAGAGGTGGGCAACGACGCCAGGGGTGAGGTGTACACCCTGATGGTAATTTGGAGTCCGTGTTGTGAGCCCACCCCCAAGATCCTATATGTATGTGTTATGAGAGTGTGAGTAATGTGAATGTCTAAGTTGTGAGATAAAATTGAGGCAGAGGCAGCCAGAAGGGGACAGAGGGGGGGGATGCCTCCTCTGCACCCTGGTGACACACCCCTACCCCAAGGCCCTGCATGTGTGGGTGAATGTGGTGGAGCGGGATGAGGGAGGCAGCTGGAGATGGGGAGGGAAGAAAGGGAGGGGCAAGTGACCCCTCCCTGGGGCCAGCTCCCCCGCTGACCCCAGTAGGCACCCCCATGCTCTGCAACCCGCCAGGGAAAGGGGGCCCAGGCCCATCCGGACCAGGGCCCAGTGCAGCAGCGCCGCCCGGCCCCACAGAGCCCGGGACAGCCCACCCGACCCCACTACAGAGAAAACTGCACCCACCCCATCATCCACTCATCTTCCAGACTACACAAGACAATAGACGCCCAGGCTGAGATCTTCCTCCACCTCTCCTATATCTCCCCCTCCTGCAGAGAGAATTCCTGAGGAGAGGAAAGCTCCTGCAAGATGTGACAACCTCCCCCACCAGTTGAAGAGTCCCCCAGGTGGCTCGATGTACTGGCGGCGCCCTGCGCCAGGACTGGGCCCCCATATACCCACCCGCCCACAACCCCAGCAACACACCAACCAGGACCCGAGCCCCAGAGGCCCGGCCAGGGCCCCAGCCCAGAGACGGAGCGCCCCCAGAACCTCACGCCCGTCCCGGACCCACCCAGGGGCAGCCAGGCTACCAGGTCAGTAACCCACGTCCGTCAGCACAGACCCTCCCCTAGCCCCGCTGCACGCAGCCACGAGGAAACCGTCACCTAAGAGAAAACAGAGCCCTTAATTGGCCATGACCGCTACCCCGGGTTGAGCCCCCCAAGGAAGATGCTCCTGGGGAACCCCCCGACGCCCTAAGCCTGTCCCTACCCCCACACCAATCACAACAGTGAAGGTGGGACCAAACTATGACCCCCCACCCCCACTAGGTGATGGAGCTGATGAAAGGAGCCCAGAGCAATTGATCTGATGTGGTGGCAGAGGCTGTATCAAGACTAATGTAATCTAATAGATAATTTCTATACTGGTTAGAATTAAGATTATTTTTATTTTTCCAGTTCATGAGGACTGTTTTCTTGGCTATGCATAGGGCAGGGAAAACCATGTGGGCTATATTCTTTTCTGAAGTGACATTATCTAAGCTGCCCAACAAACACACTAAAGGAGAAGTTGGAATGTTACATTTCAGACACTTCGATAAGTCTTCACATAACTCACGCCAAAACTTCTGAAGTGGTGGACAGAACCAAAGAGCGTGGATATAATTGTCCGGTGAATTGGTTTGGCAGTGTGAGAAGTTGTTGGTAGACGTAAAGCCCATCTTGAACATCCGATGACCTGTATAGTGCACTCTATGTAGTATTTTGTATTGAATTAATTGAAGACTGGGATTTCTAATTAGATGAAAGGTTTTTAAGCAAATCTGAGACCAGAAGTTTTGGTCTAAGTTAACTGATAAATCCGCTTCCCATTTTGCAATAGGAAGTGATATTGATTCATCTATTTTAGAAAGCATTCTGTATATTTTGGATAGTAATTTGGGAGTTTTAAGAGTAAGAAATTGAACCACACTTGGTGGTGTTTGTAGTTCAACTTGACCCGGTTTAAATTTCTTTTTACTATGGATTTAATTTGTTGATATTCTAAAAATCTTTTCTTGTTGATCCCATATTGTGTAACTAGTCTGTCAAATGAAATAAATTCTGTTCCTTCTAGTATATGTTCTAAATATTTGATTCGTTTACCACTCCAATCTGAAAAGTTTATCATATTATTGTTTTGTAATATGTCAGGGTTGTTCCAGATAGGTGTACGTTTGCATGGGATTAATGAAGACTCTGTCAACTTCAGAAACTCCCACCATGCTGTCAGAGAGGAGCTAATGTTGACGCTTTTGAAGCATTCATGTCGTTGAATGTTTGAGCTGATAAATGGTAGATCTGAAATCTCTAGATTATTGCAAAGTGCTTGTTCTACATCTAGCCAAGGTTCATCTAAGAGGGTATGTTTTAGCCATCCTGAGATAAATTGGAGCCTGTTGGCTAAGAAGTAGTGCTGAAAGTTAGGTAGTTCTAATCCTCCTTTATCCTTGGTCTTTTGTAGTGTTTTTAAGCTTATACGTGGGGGCTTATTTTTCCAAAGGAATTTGGACATATATGAATCTAGAGATCTGAACCAATCTTGTGGCGGTTTAGTTGGGATCATTGAGAATGAATAATTTATTTTTGGTAAGACCATCATTTTTATAGCGGCAACCCTTCCCACGAGTGATATGGGTAGACATTTCCACCTAGCCAGATCGCCTTCTACTTTCTTTAAAAGTGGGATATAGTTTAATTTAGTTAGATCTGCAAGCTTGGGAGAAACATTAATACCTAAATATTTTATATTTCCCGATTGCAGTGGAGTAGAAGAGGAATTATGGAAGGAGCAATTAATCGGAAGGACTGTAGATTTTGACCAGTTAATTGAGTAATCTGATATTCTTGCAAAAGAGTTTATCAATTCAATCACCCCAGAGATATTGGTTTGTGAATTTTGGAGAAAGAGTAGCACATCATCCGCATAAAGGCTGATTTTATGTTCCACGTTCTTGCATTTTATGCCCTTAATTACTGAATTCTGTCTAATTGCTGCTGCTAGTGGTTCAATAAAAATTGCAAACAGTGAAGGGGAGAGTGGGCATCCCTGCCTGGTGCCCCTCAGGAGACAGAAGCTGGAGGATGTCTGGTCATTTGTTCTGACACAAGCTGTTGGGGAATTATATAATATTTTTAACCAGTTGATGAAAGAAGATCCAAAACCAAATTTGTGTAAAGTTGTAAATAGAAATTTCCAGTTAACTCTGTCAAACGCTTTTTCTGCATCTAAAGAAAATATTGTAGTTTCAAGGTTTTTACTGTATGAGTAGTCTATCAAATTAAGTAATCTACGTATATTTGTTGATGAGTGCCTACCTTTTATGAAACCAGTTTGGTCAGGATGAATTAAGAGGGGGGTTATTTTCTCTAGTCTCTTCGAGAGAGCTTTGCAGATTATTTTAAGGTCTACATTTATAAGGGATATTGGACGATAGCTTGAGGGATATACAGGGTCTTTGCCTGGTTTTAGCAGGAGATTAATGTTTGCAGAATTCATATTTGATGGGAGTCTGCCATTTTCTTTGATTTCCAACAGCGTTCTGTAAAAAATTGGGGCAAAAATCGTCCAGAATTCTTTGTAGAATTCGGCACGAAAGCCGTCTGGACCTGGAGCCTTATTATTGGGCATACTTATCAGGGCTTCCTGGAGTTCACCTGGTGTCAGTGGCGAATCCAATGCCATTGCTTGAGAGTCTAATAATTTTGGGAGAGTTATGTTGTCTAAAAACTGATCAATTTCCTTTTTAGATGGGTTTATTTGTGGTGAATACAACGTTTTATAGAAATCCCTGAAGATGTTGTTTATTTGTTTCGGGTCATATACTGTGTTCCCAGATGAGTCTTGAACAGCACATAGAGTTGTTTTTTCTTTATTTATTTTTAGCTGGTTTGCTAGAAATTGACCGGATTTATTACCATGTTCATAATTTTGTAAGCGTAGTCTTTGTACTAAGAATTTTGTTTTTTTATCAATTATCTCATTTAATTCTAGTTTTGTTTTGCGTATTTTGTTCAATGTTTCCTGATCTTGGTCGGACGCATAGGCTTCTTCTAGTGATTTGATGGTTTTTTCTAATTCCTGAATATTTTTGTTTTCTTTTTTCTTTTTATGTGATGAGAAAGAAATTATTTTACCTCTCATCACAGCTTTCCCTGCTTCCCATAGAACAGAAGCTAATGTTCCGGGAGTGTCATTAAAGTCTAAATATGAAGTCCACTCTTTTTTAAAATATTTAATAAAGTCTTCATCTTTAAGCAGTGATGTATTAAATCTCCAGTTTTTACTAGGCGTAGTATTATTCTTGTGCATTAGTGTTAAAGATACAGGAGCATGATCGCTGACAGCTATAGGGTGAATCTCAGTGTCTGAAATGTCCCTCAGCAGTGAGCTGCTGACCAAAAAATAATCCAGACGAGAGTAGGAGTGATGGACATGTGAGAAAAAAGTATATTCCTTACTGGTGGGGTGAAGGGAGCGCCATGCATCGCAAAGACCAAAGTCGCTCATATACTGTTTGATTATATTTATGGACTGCCAATTACGCTGAGTTCCTGCTGTATTGAGCCTATCCATTTCTTCATTTAGTCCAAGGTTGAGGTCGCCTCCAAGAACAAGTGTGCCATCTAAGTGATCAGAGAGTGCACTGAAAAAACCGTGAAAGAATGAGGGATCATCAACATTTGGACCATATACACTTACAATACATAGCTTTTTATCAAGTATAGATAGTTTAATGATTAAGAATCTGCCCTCTGGATCTATAACTGTATCGAGTACTGTGAAATTAATTTTTTTATGGATTAAAATTGCTACTCCCCTTTGTCTAGAATTATAACAAGCTGAGAACACATTAGGAAACTCAGGTGTTTTAAGTTCATTCGAACCTCTAAGAGGTCTGTGGGTCTCTTGTAAAAGGACAACATCTGCCTGTAGTTTTTTGAGTTGGTTAAATATTTTTAACCTCTTTTCTCTGGAGCCAGCTCCATTTACATTCCATGTAACGAATCTTAGTGCACCCATAGATGTCTGTGTATAACTAGGGGTGTGCGCTGTGTGTGTCGCTTAGACAGGTGGAGAGAATACATCACTTGTTCGTAAATAAAAAGAGGGGGAGAGAGAAAAAAATGTGTGGTGAGATGCTCCCTGAGTCTGACTATGTGTGTGCATATTTACTAATATGAGTACGCTTGGTTTAAGTGTGTGTATCCTATACGACTGTGTGCGCTGTCTGATGTAAATGTGCTGCCGTGGAGCGCATGGCTGTACGTGATCGTGCTGTGCGTATGTGTCCAAATAAAGAATAGAATAGAATAGAATAGAATAGAATAGAATAATCCTTTAATTGTCCCACAAGGGGAAATTTGGTTGTATCAGCAGCAAAAACACACATATACAAACAGAACAGGACACAGAACAGAAGCACAATTTTTACATATTTACATCATGGACAATAGTTACCAGAGTAGAGTATTGTACAGTTATTTAAATTAGCGTACACATAGTGTGCAAACGGAGCAGGATACTGAAAGATGTTTAAATAGTTAAGAATATTTAGAATAATTAGAAAAGTGCAGATTGTTTATTGTACCTGTGCATTAAAAAGTAGACATGTAACTTCCAATAAGTTAGTGTATATATAAGCTGAGAAAAGTAATGTGCAAGTTATAACAGTAGAAGTTGTTACAGCGCTGATGTAGACATCTGTGTTTGTTGGGAGCAGTTCTGATTGTACAGTCTGACAGCTGCAGGGAGGAAGGACCGGCGGAAACGCTCCTTCATGCATCTAGGATGCAGCAGTCTGTCACTGAAGCAGCTCTGCAGTTCAGCAACATTTACATGCATGGGGTGGGAGACTCTGTCCATCAGAGATGTTATTTTGGCCAGAGTCCTTCTGTCTCCCACCACCTGCACTGGGTCCAGGGTGCATCCCAGAACAGAGCTGGCCTTCCTGGTATAAAGTCCACACTTTTTCCGTCAATTGTTCCGTCTGTCCTGCTCACATCTCCAATGGTTGCACATGTTGTCATTAACGTGGCTTCCACATCAGCCACGCCGCTTTGCTTGGTAAAACACTGCTGTCGGCACATAAGGACGCTGTCATAGCCTGTCAACGACGTTGATTGGCTGCGTATATACGTGAATGTGAATCGCATTATTGGCTGGACTATGGGATAAGGTGGCATTGTTCTAATCCCATACGGGAGCAGCCAGTCACTTACTGACTAACACTGCAAAACAGAATTGTTAAAGTATTAATTTAAAAGGATGTTGTTTGTGGATGAGTGTGGAAGCAGGTGATCGAAGCAGTGAAAGAAAGAAAAAAGAAAGAAAGAAACCAAGGACAAGGGTGAGCAGCATAAAAACAAGAGGGGGAAAAAAGAGAACAAAGAGGCTAAAGCAATTAGCACTGAGTCTGCTGCACTTTATACGAAATGTTCTTTAAAGGTTCATGTCACATTACTGTGGTATTGATGTATAATGTATGGTTTTGTGCGAAGTTGTTATGTTAGCACATGTTCACTTTTCTCATGGTGCTAATTATAGTTCTGCAACGTGAAAGCAACGTGAAATTAAGTGAATTCACCTGCACTTTACTTAGTTGAAACTTGATAAGTCTCAAGCCAATGTGTATTTTAATGCACTGCTGAGCTATTTTGTATCATTTTAAATGTGTGTTTCCTATGCACCTTTTCCCTTTGAAATTAGAATAATTTGTTGTACAACATAGAATATTTTGAAAGAAATTTAGAAACACTACAAGCAACTAGTAGTAATAATAAGTTACAGACATGATAGCTTAAATGTTGAACTACTGTGTTCTGGCCTGGTCCGCAGGTCAGGTTTTTTTCCTTTGCTTATTTGGATTGGATTGGTTTTGAGGACCTGAGAAGAATCGAGGATCCCTTTTCCAGTACTGGATGGCGAGCCCAGCCCAAAGAGCCGGATGAACTGGTAGATTGTAACCCGACTGGTTACAAACACACTGAGTGACTATTGAACATTGACAGACTGAAATTGACTTTAAAAAAAGGACACAAAAGACAATACATCCTTGGTTCGACCATTTGTGGGGTTTATTTTATTTTATTTTGTTTTTAAGAAGCGTGCTCTACCTTTGTTAAATGTGCACAACCTGCTAAACTTTAATAATTGTCAATAAATGCAATTTTGTTTTCTACACCTACTGCGTACAAGTCCTCTGTTGTCACACACCCTTGGCTCCTACGAATCTAGAACCTGTCTGATCTGGCCCATATTTCCCTTCTGTCCTCGTACTGTGGTTAAAGGTAACTACACTGCCCATACTACATGCAAAGAAGGCAAGAAGTAGCACTAACAGGTCTTACATGCCCATTACTAGTATTGCACCACCAGTGTTACAATCACATAAACTATGTTCATTATAATTTGCTGAGACTCTCTAACCTAACCAGTGACGCCATGGAAGGGTTCGCAGAAGAATTGGGTCCGACCTCTTTGATGGGAGTGCAAAATCGAATGGCCCTTGACATGTTGTTGGCGGAGAAGGGGGGCGTATGTGCAATGTTTGGAGACATGTGCTGCACCTTCATCCCCAATAACACTGCTCCAGATGGATCAGTAACTCGAGCCCTGGAGGGCCTTAAAACTCTGTCTAAAACCATGCATGAGCACTCAGGAATTGACAACCCGCTGGAGAGTTGGATGGCATCCGTGTTTGGACAATGGAAAGGTTTGGCTATATCTGCAATGCTCGCAACATTCTTAGGGTTACTGGTCACCTGTGGTTGTTGTCTCATTCCTTGTGCCAGAGGATTGTTGGTAAAGGTAATAACGAGGGCAGTGGACCCCGGAGCGGTGGTTCCGGTGTTTCAGTGTCCACTGATAACCTCTGTAGTAACTGAGGGGGCTGAGGAGTGACACAACACCAGGTGTGGTGAGCTTCCAAAAGAAAGCTCAAGAGAGGGAATGTGGAGATACAGAAATTATTTTATTGCTATGATATAACCTGCATTATTAACAGTGCCGTAATAATATACCTTACAGCACTGATATTGTATTAAAGATGTTTGCCACCATATTAACCTTTATTACAGGTGCAGCCATAATCATTTTATACACACATTGCATTTTTGTGCTCATTCAGAGTTGATGTTCAGTCTATTAAAGGTTTTAAGCTTTGTGAAGCGCTATGTCTTCACAATCTATTGTGTAAGTGACTGGAGCATAGAAGGACTGCATACACGCTTGAAATTCATTTAGCTTCTAACTGCATTTTAGTTTACTTGGCAACAGATGACAGGGGACCAGTCAAGAGAAGTACCAGCTCCAAGAACCTTCTGGGCTTCAAACTTATTGCCTTACATGGAAGGTGTTAACTAAAGAGGAACTGTCTGTAAATTTAAAGATGTACCATTTACTGTAATCAACGTCTTTGATCTGTAATTGACTCCATGAAGGGGGCGTTATCCCTGTTGCTTTAAAAGTATTCTCAAATGTATTTTTAGCAGAAAACGTGTGCTAATGTGATGTTGCCATACTTCTTCTCCTGTGTGTGTTTTAATAAACTCATCGTTTGATCTTCTGGGCATCCGTTGGTTTGTTTCATTGCTCAACATTGCTTGGTTTCGCGACACAAACTAAGTCAAAACCATTAAATACCTAAGCAGCCTGTGCCAGGGATCTGTGTTTGCTGATACCTGGCACCGTGCACTGAAGTTTTACACCAAACAAACTAAGTCAAAACTATTAAACACCTACGCAGTGTGTGCCAGGGATCTGTGTCAGCCGATCCCTGGGACTGTGCACTAAACTTTCTGATCACATAAACTAAGCCAAAACCATTAAATACCTAACCAGTCTGCACCAGGGTTCTGTGTCAGCTGATCCGTGGGACAGTGCACTAAACTTCATGAACAAATAAACTAAGAGAAAAACATTAAATACCTATCCAGCCTGCGCCAGACATCTGTGTCAGCTGCTCCACGCGACCGAGCGCTTAAGGTTTACATCGAATAAACTAAGAGAAAAACATTAAATACCTAACCAGCCTGCGCCAGACATCTGTGTCAGCTGCTCCACGCGACAGAGCACTTAAGGTTTACATCAAATAAAGTAAGACAAAAATATTAAATACCTAACCAGCCTGTTCATGGGATCTGTGTCAGCTGATCCCTGCGACCGAGCACTTAAAGTTTATATCAAAAAAATTAAACCAAAACCATTAAATACTTAACCAGCCTGCACCAGACATCTGTGTCAGCTGATCCCTTGGACCATACACTAAACTTCCTGATCAAATAAACTAAGTCTAAACCATTAAATACCTAGCCTGCCTTTTATCAGGGATCTGTGTGAGCTGATCCCTGGGACCGTGCAATGAAGTTTTACATCAAATAAACAAAGTTTAAACCATTAAATACCTAACCAACCTGTGCCAGGGATCTGTGTCAGCTGATCCCTGGGACGGTGCACTGAAGTTTTAGATCAAGAAAACTAAACCAAAACCATTAAGTACCTAACCAACTTGTGCCAGGGATCTGTGTCAGCTGATCCCTGGGACGGTGCACTGAAGTTTTAAATCAAATAAACTGATCCAAAACCATTAAATACCTAACCAGCCTGCACCAGACATCTGTGTCAGCTGATCTTAGGCACCATGCACTAAACTTTCTGATCAAATAAACTAAGCCAAAACCATTAATAACCTAACCTGCCTGTGCCAGGGATCTGTGTCAACTGATCCCTGGGACAGTGCACTGAAGTTTTACATCAAATAAAGTGAACCAAAACCATTAAATACGTACGCAGCCTGTTCATCTGATCTGTGTCAGCTGATCCCTGGGACCGAGCAGTGAAGTTTTATATAAAATGAACTAAACCAAACACATTAAATACCTAACCAGCCTGTTCATGGGATCTGTGTTAGCTGATCCCTGGGACCGTGCACTGAAGCTTTACATGAAATAAACTCAACCAAAACCATTAAATACCTAACCATCCTGTTCATGGGATCTGTGTCAGCTGATCCGTGGGACAATGCACTGAAGTTTGACATCAAATAAAGTTAACCAAAACCATTAAATACCTAAGCAGCCTGTTCATGGGATCTGTGTCAGCTGATCCATGGGACTATGCACTGAATTTTTACATCTAATAAACTAAGCCAAACCATTAAATACCTAAGCAGCCTTTGCCAGGGATCTGTGCCAGCTTATCCGTGGGACTATGCACTGAAGTTTTACATCTAATAAACTAAGCCAAACCATTAAATACCTAAGCAGCCTTTGCCAGGGATCTGTGCCAGCTTATCCGTGGGACTATGCACTGAAGTTTGACATCAAATAAAGTAAACCAAAACCATTAAATACCTACGCAGCCTGTTCATGGGATCTCTGTCAGCTGATCCATCAGACTATGCACTGAAGTTTTACATCTAATAAACTAAGACAAAACCATTAAATACCTAACCAGCCTGTGACAGGGATCTGTGTCAGCTGATCCCTGGGACAGTGCACTAAACCTTTTGATTACATAAACTAAGACAAAAACAATATATACCTAACCAGTCTGTGCCAGGGATCTGTGTCAGCTGATCCGTGGGACTAGGCACTGAAGTTTTACATCAAATAAACTAAACCAAAACCATTAAATACCTAACCAGCCTGTTCTTGGTATCTGTGTCAGCTGATCCAAGGGACCGTGCACTGCAGTTTTACATCAAATAAACTAAATCAAAACCATTAAATACCTATGCAGCCTGTTCATGGGATCTGTGTCAGCTTATCCGTGGGACCATGCACTGAAGTTTTACATGAAATAAACTAAGCCAAAACCATTAAATACCTAACCAGCCTGTTCCAGGGATCTGTGTCAACTGATCCGTGGGACAGTGCACTGAAGTTTTACATCAAATAAACTAAACCAAAACCATTAAGAACTGTTGTGGGATTTCTCTTTAGTGTATTGTCCTTTAATGTATTGTATTGCTTTCATGTTACTTAGTTTAGTATGTGTGGTTCACACCTCATTCACGCTGGGAAACAGACGGTGAGAAACTGGTGAATGTCTCCCAGGATGCGGAAGCTCACACAGGAAGGCTTGACCCCAGAGTGGGGGAGATTCACACAGGTGATAGAGAGTCTGTCTGTTTAGAGCCAAGGTGTGAACTGCAACTGTAAAAGCCTTTTGTTCTGTGACTGTGTATAAAAAGGACCTGAACTGTTCATTGTCAGAGACGACTTTCAGTGCCCCCTGACTGACGTCCCTCCTCATGCATGAGATAGCTGAAATAAAGGTGTTGTTACAACTCATCCCGTCTGCAGGCTTTGGTAATTAAAATTTCCACAACAGTTTGGCGCTGCGAGCAGGGTGATCCAATGTTCTCGCTGAAGGACGGCTCTGGGACGGCTGATCACCCCTAGGTAGCAAAACGCTTCGGTCCTGCCAGCTGTTTAAAGCAACGAGAAAGGCAGAGTCACAGAGCCTGTGCTTCAGCGACCACCGAGATCACCTTGACGAATCGAGGGGAAACTCCTGCAGAACGGTGAGCTCTATCTACCTTTTTAACAAGTCACGAGAGTTTTGTGTCTGGCCGTGTGAGCGTGTTGCAGCCTTCGGAGAGCTCAAGAAGGTGAACGTGTTACGACCTTCCAGGGCAAGAGCTCCGAGGGAGTCTTCGTGTAGAATCACGGAGAGTCTTCGTGTAGAATCACGGAGTGACACCCCTAGCATCTTCTAAAAGATCCTAACTTCTTCAAAGGAGAATGGGGGTGGCAGTGTTCGTTCCTTGGTCCGTAGAAGGCAAGGAACTTCACGGGGGATGCCTCGTGTAGTAATATGGGATCTAGATCCAGTAAGGCAGCCAGCAGAGCCGGATTAGCAGCTCGAGAGGCGGCTGCGGCAAGCGTTCCACGAGGTGGCCAGGGACAAAACTCAATATTTGACTCTATGGTTAAGAAATGGGGAATTGGGTGTATGAAATATGTTGTTAAGTGGCAAAAAGTAAACGGGTTTCCTGAAAACGGATCGCTGAGTGTTAACCAGTTAAAGAAAATAGAGGAACAGTTGCGAGAGGAAGAAGCAAAATTATTGGAAAAAGGAAAAGTTAGGACCGTAGATCTGCGTAGAGTAAGCGATGAGAAGGAATGCTTGAAAATGTGGATAGGGGAAGCAGAAAGAAGAGAAAACAAAGCAGCTCTGAAAGAATTACCTAGAGAAGTGCGTGGAAGGGAGGCTGACGCAGAATCTTCCTCAGCGCCTCTTCCACCTCCGTATAACACAGAGAACAAAACATCATTTCCCTGTTCACGCACTGTTTGTGCTTCCCCAGTACAGGCTGTTTTACAGGGCCTGAAAGCCGATGCGGACCTGGACTCCTTTCCCTCCCTATCCCGCTCTGCACCACGCGCCTCATCGCCAGAGGATGCAAGCTCCAATTCCGCTAGTGAGGAGCGACAGCCCCACCAGGATGAAGCGGAAATAGTGACACTCAGATCCGACACAGCGCTCAGCCAAACGCGGAGCGCGTCGCGAGCTGAAAACGCGCCGCGAGCTGAAGCCACGAAAACACAGCAACGGAGAGCGGTGAGAGGAAAGAACAGAAGTAAGGACAGCCGCCATGGATATTACGCCCTGCCTTTTGCCACGGATCAGCCTGAATATTCTCTCACTGATGACAAGCGGGACGATACAGACGACGCAGACAGCAGTGAGGAGGTCGAAAAGTTCCAGACCGGGCAGAGAACGCGGAGACAGCGACAGGTGAAAGGAGAAAGCCTGCAGCTCCCGATGGTGGAAGTGGCGGGACCCAAGGGACCTATTTTAGTTCACAGACCGTGGACACAGTCAGACATCGCTGATGCCACAAGCCATCTACCTGACCCCCTCATGTCGGGTGCAAAGTTCGGTGAGCACCTCCTAATTTTCTGCCAAGAATATCGTCCCACGGGTCAAGAAATTAGACGCGCAGTGGCAGGCAAGCTGAAGCCATGCGACCTGAGGAGAATATCACCTCACTTGCCTGATCCTATGCTGAGGATGCGACACCTGACCTATGAGCATGGAGAAAACCTTGAATATTGTACTGCAGTCACCCACCTGATGGATAAGCTAAAGGAGGTTTTCCCAGATAAAGTGGACATGTCAAAGATTCAGGCTTGCAAGCAAAGAAAGGATGAATCTGTGGACGATTTCATACATCGCATGACAACTGTGTTTGAAGCTAATGGTGGAATACCCAAAGATGACATGACGCGCGCCTCCGCCTCCACATATGAGCATAATCTCTGCGGCCACATTTTCCGGGGACTGAGATCAGATGTGGCAGCCGAGGTAAAGCATTCGTACATGGGGGGAGAAGATGAGCCGCGGCTAACGGAGCTACGACGCCATGCCCGCCACGCTCAGAGCCACCTGGATAAGAAGAAAAGCAAAAGAGAGGAAAAACAGAATGCCGACCTCCATAATGCCGCCCTAACACTGTATAAAGCCGTGGCAAACCCGCACGGAGGTTTCCACAACAGAGACAGTTGTCGTGACCGAAGTGGGGAGAACAGACGGGACCGAGGACATTATCAACAACAACAGCAGTCAAGACGAGATCGGGACGCCTGTTTTGTCTGTGGGGACTATGGACATTGGCGAGGAACCTGTCCTAACCGTGGCTGTCGTGGAAATAGGCAGCAACAACAACAAAATTACCAAAGGCCGAGCCCACGGTGGGAGCAAGCGGACTGAGACCGGGGGGAAAGGACGCCAGAATACGCTTCAGGCTGTGGTTTGCCCACCTCATCAGAACAGGGAAGTGAAAATCACACACACCCATTGATGTAGAAAGTGTTTCACACACACACACACACACACACACACACACACACACACACACACACACACACACACTTTAATACATCACACTTTGAGCATGAAGAGCAGGTCTCTTTGTCACCAGCTGGTACATATGTACATTTAAATAGCGCGCCTTATAAATCACTGCCCTTGTATAAAATGTTAGTTTGTAACCAGGAAGTAGAATTTCTTGTAGATTCCGGGGCCACCCACTCTGTACTACGCTCAGATTCTCTCTCACCCCAGCCCGTGCTGGGTGAGAAGTTCACTCATTCTGTGTCCGCATCAGGAACCCTACAGAGAGAAAATTTCACCATACCCCTGTGTTGTGTAGACGGACAGGGTAGAAAATTCACACACCATTTCTGTGGTCAGACCTGTGCCCTGTCAATTTGCTTGCCAGAGATTTGATGTGCAAACTGAAAATAAGTTTAATCTCCTGCTATAATGGCATCACAACCACGCAATCTGACAATGATTATACGATGGTGAAATATAACCCCGTGACTCCAGCTTTCGCTTACGGGTGGAAGCTGGAGGAGGGGCCGCTTGTTACAGAATTCATACAAGCGACTCGCAACTGCATGCCTCCAGATGTCTGTTTTATGGCTCCTGGAGAGTTGAGTTGCACGTCTCACTTTTCTCTCCATGGCCCTGATGACAGTTATGAGGAAGGATGGTGCAGAACCGAAAATGATTTACTAACTGTGGCATGTATGTTTTGGAGCTCCACATTTGTTGCGCTTGCGATTTCTCTCACTGATAAGCAAAGAAACATGTTTACTATGGATGCATCCGTCCCACATGTTCCCCTGGCAAAAGCTCACAGCGGCCAATGGGAAGACATGGGAGAATTTATGCACCGGTGCTACCGCACTTGCGATAGCGAGCCTACAGAGGATCCCACAGTGTTGTTTTCTCGAGAAATGAAAGCCTACAGAAAAAACGTGACGCATACAGTCCATTGTGTTCGCTCAGTTGAGCTAGTGAACATAGCTGTCTCACATTGTCTGCTTCAAACGACACCTCCTCTAAACTCCCCACACCCCCTGCTGACAGAGGTGCCTGACAGCCTGTGGGCCTCATCTAAGTATGATGTAGGCCTAATTAAAGATTGTGAGCCTGTTGTAATCACTCCAAAGTCCTCTTTTAGACCATGCCAAAGACAATATCCTCTGAAACAGGAAGCAATAGAGGGAATTACTCCTGTGTTTGAATCCCTGTTAAAGGCCGGAGTAATTATCCCATGCCCCACCTCTCCGGTTCGCACTCCACTATTCCCTGTGAAGAAAATCAGAGGACCAAATGAACCTGTTGAGTGGCGGTTTGTGCAGGACTTACAAGCTGTGAACAAGGCTGTAATCCCCAGAGCCCCCGTGGTTCCGAACCCCCACACCATTTTGTCCCAAATACCATCTGATGCTATGTGGTTTACTGTTGCTGACCTGACTAATGCATTCTTCTCTGTTCCAGTTCACCCAGATAGCCAGTTCTGGTTTGCTTTTGAGTTCCAGGGAAAGGCTTACACATTCACTCGGTTGTGTCAAGGCTACTGTGAGTCCCCCACGATTTTGAATGCTGCCTTAAGAGACTCCCTGTCAGACTTGATCCTCTCCCAAGGCACAGTGTTACTGCAATATGTCGATGATCTGCTACTGTGTGCACCCACACAAGAGCAGTGTCTGGCAGATTCTCTCACTTTACTGACACATTTGCATCACAAGGGCCACAAAGGTAGTAAGTCAAAACTGCAGTTTTGTAAAGAGCAAGTCACATTCTTAGGGCATGTGATTTCTTACAACTCTCACCAGATTTCCTCCAAGAGGGTGGAAGCTGTGATGACCATTCCAAAACCCCACACCAAAAAACAGATGATGTCATTCCTAGGAACCACATCATACTGCCGCAATTTCATTCCACACTACTCCTCTGTGGAGGCTCCACTTACTGCGCTCCTTCATGGTGCAAGTCTGTCAGCCAATGATTGCATTTCTTGGACACCAGAGGCTGAAGCTGCCTTCACTTCCTTGAAACAGCTGCTGCAAACGTTTTAGCGCTTCCAGACCCATCCAAACCATATACACAAATGGTGGATGAAAAGAATGGGTTCATGTCTTCTGTTCTTTTACAGCAGCATGGTGATCCACTTCGCCCGGTGGGTTATTACTCTTCCAAGCTTGACCCAGTAGCTGCAGGACTGCCTGGATGCCTACGAGCAGTAGCTGTGTGTGAGAAGGCCGTGCTCGCCTCACGTGACATTGTAGGGTACTCTCCTCTGACAGTGCAGGTACCCCATGCAGTTTCTCTCATTTTGCTTGAGCAGAAAACTTCACACCTTTCTGCAGCTCGCTGGCTCAGGTACTCTTCCATACTGCTTGACATGCCCAACATCACAGTGAAACGATGCACAACACTTAACCCAGCCACTCTTCTCCCCACGCGAGAGGATGGTGAACCACACAGCTGCACTGCTGTATTGGGTGAAACTTGTACACCTCGGATTGACTTGTTAGATGTTCCCATCGAGAACTCTGACATAGTGTTATATGTAGATGGCTCCTCCTCACGTGATTCACGTGGAACTAACCGGGTGGGTTTTGCTGTGTGTTCTGATCATGCCACTCTCGTTTCAGGCTTGTTGCCCAGACACCTCTCAGCACAGACTGCGGAACTTGTGGCACTCACAGAAGCCTGTAAACTTACGGAGAGTCAGTCAGTCACCATCTACACTGACTCTCGCTACGCGTTCGGTGTGGTGCATGATTTTGGCGCCTTGTGGAGGCACAGAAAGTTCCTGAAATCTGATGGGAAGCCCATCCTCAATAATAACCAGGTAGCAGCGCTGCTGGATGCCATCCTCCTGCCTGCTCGCATTGCTGTAGTAAAGTGCGCAGCACACACAGGTAAAACTGATTGCAGCAGCCAAAGCAGCAGCCGAAGGAGGCCTACCCTTCCAACTTGTCTTGGCACCACTGTCCACACCTAACCTCGCTGATCTTCCTGCTGCATAGTGTATAGGAATTTCTTTCAACTGATGTACTAATCACATTATTTTATTGTATTATGCCTTGGTGCCACTGGATTTTAACATGTCTGACACCCATACTGTAAGAGGGAAGTTGGGGGGGAGCAGACCACTCCACAGGAAGAGTCTTTTGTCTCTTCCAGGACTTTGGGAGGTAGCAAGGGAGTGTAAACCTTAAGGTGTGAAACAGCTGTGTACTGCCTTTTGTTCCTGGAGAATGTGTTTAAACGGAGAGCCATGCTACTCTCGGTGAGACTCTGCTGTCCCTACCCCGCGGACATGCAAGCCCTCCACAAGCTTGTTTGTATGTCTTTGTGTGTTTGAGTTAAAGAATGTTAGCTACCGCTCATCTGCAGGCTTTATTTAAGTGGAAAAAACTTCCACAACAGAATGGCGCTGTGAGCAGGATGGTCCGTGTGGTCGCTGAACAACGGTTCCGTGGATGGGCTGATCACCCCTGAGGAAAAAGGTACCTTTGTCCTACCAGCTGTTGAAGCAAAGGAAATGGAGGAGTCACGGAGCCGTGTGTTTCAGTCACCACCGAGACCATCGATTTTGAGGGGACTCCTGCAGATGGGTGAGTTGTAGCTAACTTTGTATACAGTCATGGAGAGTTTTTTGTCTGGCTGAGCGGTGAAGTGCCTGCTGCTCCGGAGTTCGAGTCTCCGGAGGGAAAATCCTGGGGTTCGAGTCCCCAGGCTTGTGTTCGGTTCCGGTGTTGTGCAAAAGAAAAGCAGTTGTCTGCCAGAGTAATTGCAAAAACACTGGTCCATCACAGGGAACGGTGGTTCGAGTCCACCGTTGATAATCACGTCTGCACAATACAGTGTGTGGAGTGACGGTATTTTAGCACTTTTCTGCCGGTAAGGGAAGAAGGCCATTGCAGAGGACGCTCTGAATGTAAATATGGGATCTAGATCCAGTAGCAGCGGACGTTGCACCGAGCGGCCAGGGACAAAACTCAATGTGTGACTGTATGTTAAGAACTGAGTAAATGTGTGGTGTGTAAGATTGCAGAGAATGGATGTGTGGGAAAAGTTGTTGTGTGTGTGTAAAAAAAAAAAAAAAAAAAAAGAACAGAGAAAAATGGGGTTCAAAATGTTGAAAATGGGGAACAAAACAAGGACAAAAGAAAAAAGAAAAAAGAGAGGAGTGTAGAAATGTGTGTAAAAGTTGTTTCCAACTAGCGGGAGACGGTGGTACTGCAGGCTACCAGCTCCCCTAGGGTGGACACACAAAAATTTCTTTTTTTAGCAGACTTGATGAAAATAAGCAAAAATAGGAAGAGGGTTTAGTGATTTTCAGTGTAGAACAACTACAATCTCTCTGGGTTTTTAAGAAAGGGGAGTACAGAACCAGAGAGGGGAGACGTGTTGTTTTAAGCAATGAGAAGAATGATCAAAATGTCTCAGTGTGTCACTTGCAGGTGAAGAGCAGACCCGGATCAATTTTCCACGTTCAGCAGTCGGGAAAAATTATAGGTCAACACCATTAGAAACACTCAAGCCAAGTTCTGGCTGAATTGTTTTACAGCTTAACTTCCATGTCTTTGTCACCCTGAGAACACAAGCTCCAAGAATCTCTCCCTGAAGACAAGAAATGCAGTTCCAGTACAACGAGATGGATCTCAAGAGCTCACAGCAGTGTCCTGAGCAGTGAAGAAAAGGTCCAGCAGCAGCAGCAAACAGCTGTGCAAGACAGCGACAGCAAGGAGAAAAATGGCATCATCATGACTGGATGGATGGATGTGCATTTCCAACGAGCTGCAACTTCACTGTGTGTGAATGGACTTTTGAAAAGACTGTCTGAGTTGGACATTTGCCACCTTTGGAGCAAAATGGCAAGATGAGACAGTGGACAACACAGGACAAAGCTGAAAGACAACTGACTCTCACTGGACTGCTGCAAGGGGGAGAGATGAGACCACAGTGGAAGGAGCAGGGGAGAACATGGCTGTTTTAGTGTGGGGAATGAAATTTGGGTTTAGGAAACTGGGGAGAAAAAGACTGCCTTGCGTGGAGAATTGAAAAGTGTCTGGAGCACCGCAAAGAGGAGAGGTACACAAAATTACACAAACAGAAAAATGCATTAATCCTACTAACACAAACACACACACAATGAAGCTCATGAAGACCAAATAGCATTTTAAGCATGCATTGCTGTTACCATCATCTTGTCCGGTTCACTTAGTGGGTTAAGAAGTGATACATAGACTAGTGAACTAGTATTATTTTGGGGAAGGATGATTGAATCATTGCAGGGGTGAACAGAATGATGCAGGGGGGTCAGATGAGTGGGGACTAATAGATTATTGAGTTTCTTGTTTCTGATGTGTGGGGGAGGTCTTATCATGGCACACATCTGGGTCCATGGGGGAAAACAAAACTCAGTATCTAATAGAATATTGTTGTGTGAGGTGTGACTGGTGGATGAAAGTTTTGGGGATTTACTTGGCTGATGCATTTTCTTTGCATTTTCCTTTGGTACCACTTTGAAACTGCCAATTAGTTTTGTTTTGATCTATAATTCTAAGAGAGTATGCTTAGACATCTTCTAAAAAGAGGCCTTCATATTTTTTGATTTTTAACAGTGCACTGAGATTTTTGTTTGGCAATTTTCTCTTTTGAAGCAGGCCTGCAATATCGGGATCGAAAGCGCTACACAACATGTTGAACAATCGCAAGTGAGTTTCTCCAAAAATTTAAATGGGCTCGGGAGAAAGCCACTTATTTGGGACAATCAGAAAACAAGTCCCTGCCAAAAAGGATTCAGCGAGGTAATCCAGTCTAAATTCTTTTTTCTTTTTTTGAAATGACGTCATTGCTGGCAGTAGAAACTTCTTGCGTCACGAGAGGTTTTACTGTCAGCAAATAAAAAAATGGGGACTGACTGGACTGACAAAAGCATTGACTGAATTGACACCAGTATGCAAGATTGCACCTCCACCTTGACCTGACAAAAGGGTGGATGTATGTATGTTTCTTTTTACAGGAGCAGAAAGATGACAGCAACAGGTTGCGTGACCTTTGGGGCATGCAGACTTAACCTTAAATCGCCACTTTCTGTGTCTTTGAATTTACCAGCAGTGTGTTATTCATGACCTTGTATTGTTTACAGTGCAGAGGTCACTGTGGGAAAGTGTGCATACAGATGCGCTGCGCTAACATCTATTTTTCCACAGCAGAGGGCTAATCATATGATCCAATCACATGATTTACAGCAGGACACACCGCTGGCTAATGTTTTACCTTTTCTTAAGACAGGGCCTGGAGTGAAACTACTCCAGGGGAGAATCCCTGGGAATTTTTAAGTGACAATGCACAACTTCATTGTGCATGTCTAATTGTGCTAAGCTGACATAGGGCAAAAGAGGGTTTTCCGTGGAAGCTTTCATTTTTAAGTGTCTGTGAAGGTTCTCAGTCATCCAGGTCATCGTAGTCTAAGGAGCTTGGAAAGAAAAGCGTCTGGACTTCTTAAAGTTGCTTGAAGACGTTTCACCTCTCATCCGAGAAGCTTCTTCAGTTCTAAGGTCAAATGGCCGAGAGTCCCAGATTTAAACCCAGTGGGAGTATCCCCCCAAAGAGGGACAAAGGACCCCCTGGTGATCCTCTAATCACATGAGCCAAGGTGTGAAAGCGGGTGTGGGACCTAATCAGCCAGGGTTTCGGGTGAGCTCATTGTTAAACCTGGCCCCACCCTATCATGTGAATTCCTGAGGTCAGATGGCCCAGAATGTGAGTGGGCGTTAAGGCGTCTGGGAAGGGATCTCAAAACTGGATTATAGATGGCAGACAATTGGTGTCGTAAACCACCGCCTCTGTTCAAAGATGGTCGCTCACAGTGGACATAGATGGCCTCTTTCACTCCTCTTTCAAACCATCTGTCCTCTCTGTCCAAAATGTGAACATTGGCATCCTCGAAAGAGTGACCTTTATCCTTAAGATGCAGATGGACTGCTGAGTCTTGTCCCGTGGAGGTGGCTCTTCTATGTTGTGCCATGCGCTTGTGAAGTGGCTGTTTGGTCTCTCCAATGTAGAGGTCTGGGCATTCCTCGCTGCACTGTACAGCATACACCACGTTGTTAAGTCTGTGTTTTGGAGTTTTGTCTTTCGGGTGAACCAGTTTCTGTCTGAGTGTGTTGCTGGGTCTGAAGTACACTGGGATGTCGTGCTTGGAGAAAACTCTCCTGAGTTTCTCTGATACACCAGCTACATAGGGGATGACAACGTTGTTGCGTCTGTCTTTCTTATCCTCCCTCGCTGGTGTCTGATCTTCTTTTCTGTGCATCTTTGCTGACTTCATGAACGCCCAGTTGGGATAACCGCATGTTTTGAGTCCTTCCTTTACATGTGTGTGTTCCTTCTTTTTCCCTTCAGGCTTAGAGGGAACATGTTCTGCCCGGTGGTGTAGGGTCCTGATTACTCCAAGTTTGTGTTCCAGAGGGTGATGGGAGTCAAAGAGGAGGTACTGGTCCGTGTGTGTGGGCTTCCGGTAAACTTCAATGTTGAGGTTGCCGTTTTCTTCAATGTGCACAGCGCAGTCTAGGAAGGGCAAGCAGTTGTCCTTTGTGTCTTCCCTGGTGAACTTGATGTTTTTATCCACGGCGTTAATGTGCGCATTGAAGGATTCCACTTCTTGTGTTTTGATTTTGACCCAGGTGTCGTCTACATATCTGTACCAGTGGCTGGGTACTCTCCCTTTAAAAGAGCCAAGAGCCTTTCTTTCATTTTTAAATTACATTCATTTTTAAATTACATTCATTTTTAAATTACAGAGACCGTGACATGAGGGATATGGAAGGATTGACGCAGATACAGGCCACGACCGGGAGAGAACGCTTCAACAGGACCAGTGAGAAGCACGGACCATCTGCAGGACAGCAGACAAACGACAGTGGGCTGCACCACTGGGCTTCCAAAGGATTGTCACGAGAAGATTTTGAACAGCGAAATCTTAAATAAAATGAAAAGTTTCTACGTTGACGTTGAGGAAGACAACTAAGGTGTACGACGTGCTCTGCCTTCAATCTACAGCCGCGTTGGAATGGAAATCGAGGGATGGAGAGAGCATGCCAAGGTCCAAAGGTGACAGCACAGAGGGAGATCAGCGTTGGAATTACAACTCTGTAAATGGCACAGACACCAGGAGCCATGATCGGGAACTGAGAATGACCATCTAATGCTTTTTCACTTTGCCATGCAAAGTACTTTGACACTCTGGAGAAGACCTTTCCTCTGTATCATTGTTGTAGCCATTTGCATGTGAGAGCTTAGATTGGGGGGAAGATTAAAGATGAACAAAGGGTGGTGGGAGAACAGTGCAGTGAGGATACACAGTGTGAAACTCCTTTAAGTGTAAAATAATGTTGATGTGATGTACAGAATGTTGGGAAAGAAATTCTGGTTTTAATGTGATTCTTGATTTAAGAATCAAAGGGTGGGATTGTATAGGAATTTCTTTCAACTGATGTACTAATCACATTATTTTATTGTATTATGCCTTGGTGCCACTGGATTTTAACATGTCTGACACCCATACTGTAAGAGGGAAGTTGGGGGGGAGCAGACCACTCCACAGGAAGAGTCTTTTGTCTCTTCCAGGACTTTGGGAGGTAGCAAGGGAGTGTAAACCTTAAGGTGTGAAACAGCTGTGTACTGCCTTTTGTTCCTGGAGAAGGTATTTAAACGGAGAGCCATGCTACTCTCGGTGAGACTCTGCTGTCCCTGCCCCGCGGACATGCAAGCCCTCCACAAGCTTGTTTGTATGTCTTTGTGTGTTTGAGTTAAAGAATGTTAGCTACCGCTCACCGCTCATCTGCAGGCTTTATTTAAGTGGAAAAAACTTCCACAACAATAGTCATTTGCCTGCCAGCCAGAGAAAACTCTCTGGCGCAAACATGGCTGCACACTGGTCGAATCGTGCAGACAGCAGTGCAGTGGCAAAAGCCCTCCTGTCAGAAATCATTCCCAGGTTGGGCATCCCAGTGAAAATCACAAGTGATAATGGTACTCACTTTGTGAACCAGGCATTGAAGGAGATCAGCAAGCAACTAGGTTTCAAATTGCAAACACACTGTGCATATCACCCACAATCTGGAGGTGCTGTGGAGAGAATGAACGGCTCCTTAAAATCCAAGCTGGTAAAGTGCTGTGAAGAAACTGGCCTCACATGGCCAAAAGCACTTCCCCCCGTGCTGATGTATGTGCGCACGCGAACCAGACCTCCAGTACACCTCAGTCCTTATGAGGTGTTGTATGGACGACCCGCCAGAGTGGGGGCAGAACCCCCCAAATGGACTGGCATGTCCACAGAGTTGTGCAACAGCGAAATGATTGTGTACTGTCAAAATCTCTCCAGTACTCTCTCGCAGGTACACCGAGCAGTGAAAGCAGCCCTGCCCAGGCCAGCAGAAGGACCCCTGCACCCGTTCAAACCAGGGAACTGGGTGCTAGTGAAGGATTTCAGGAGGAGACACTGGAAGGCGAAGCGGTGGCTGGGTCCATTCCAAGTGCTACTGACCACACAAACAGCGGTAAAGGTTGGAGAACGACTGACTTGGATCCACGCCAGCCACTATAAGCTGTTTGGAGGAGAACCACCCAGAACGGATGAGCAACTAGAAAAGACAAACGGGGCAGAATAATCCCCGCACCTCATTCAGGCAGTAGGCAGTCCACCCTCTACCTGCAACAATGCAACAAGCCAGGAAGCAGCTCATCACTGGGGTGGCTCTGATGCCTTTTAGTGTGCTGATGATCGCCCTCTGGTGGAGCCTCTAGAGAGATCAGCAGCTGAGCACCATGCCACCATCCAAGGAGGTTCGTGCAACAGAAGGAGCAACCCACGAGCCACGGTGGGTCCTATGTGCTGCACATTCATTCCAAACAACACAGCCTCAGATGACACTGTAACCAGAGTCTTGGAAGGTTTGTGAACACTGCCATCCAAAACGACAGAGGACTCCGGCATCAATAACCCCTTAGACGGGTGGTTAAACAGACAGTTTGGGAAGTATAAGGCCATAGTGATGTCGTTGCTAATGTCCATAGCCACTTTTATTGCCATTCTCACATGCTGCGGTTGTTGTCTGATCCCATGCCTCCGAACCCTATTGAGTAGATTAATCACAGTGGCACTGACAAAAGAAAGCGAGTCTCCCAAATTGCAGCTTCCCCTATTGCAGGCTGAAGATTACATTGATGATAGCAAAAGCAAGGATGATTGTGATGAGTGAAATTATTTTCCTGACACTGTAAGAATGATGCATATTGTGTGCAATATTGCTGATGTAATTAACAGAATGTTAGGAAGAGAAATCCTTGGTACTAGTGATTGAGATGCAATCAAGAGGGTGGGAACTGTTGTGGGATTTCTCTTTAGTGTATTGTCCTTTAATGTATTGTATTGCTTTCATGTTACTTAGTTTAGTATGTGTGGTTCACACCTCATTCACGCTGGGAAACAGACGGTGAGAAACTGGTGAATGTCTCCCAGGATGCGGAAGCTCACACAGGAAGGCTTGACCCCAGAGTGGGGGAGATTCACACAGGTGATAGAGAGTCTGTCTGTTTAGAGCCAAGGTGTGAACTGCAACTGTAAAAGCCTTTTGTTCTGTGACTGTGTATAAAAAGGACCTGAACTGTTCATTGTCAGAGACGACTTTCAGTGCCCCCTGACTGATGTCCCTCCTCATGCATGAGATAGCTGAAATAAAGGTGTTGTTGCAACTCATCCCGTCTGCAGGCTTTGGTAATTAAAATTTCCACAACAATACCTAACCAGCCTGTTAATGGGATCTTTGTCAGCTGATCCAAGGGACCATGCACTGAAGTTTTACATCAAATAAACTAAACCTGTCATGATCCTGGGCCATGTTGGCCCAGTGTTCTTAGTTTTCGTTTGTTTTCTGTTTTGTTCTTTATTTTTGCCCTGGTTTCTAAGTTGTTCTGTTAAGATGCTCCTTATTTGATTACCCCCTCTGTGCTCCCCTGTGTATCTGTAGACCCTTGTTCCCCTACTTGTGTTTTATTCCATTTTTCCCCAGCCCGTTATGTCGTGCACTCTCTCCTCCTGTCTGAACCTCTGTACTTCCTGTTTTACTTTGACAGTCTCGCCTCAGTGTTGCGTTTACTCCTGCCATGTCTTGTTATGATTATCAGTGTCACCTGTGTTCCCCGTGTGCTTCCACTTCCCTCGTTAACCCTCTGTGTATTTATGTCTGCTTCTCACTCAGTTCTGGGTCGCATTCTCCCTCATTCATGGCCGTGTGTTTCTCTGTGTACTAGTGTATTGTTTCCCATCACAACAGAGAGGCGAATCTGGCATTGATATATGACATCACAACAGAGAGGCGAATCTGGTATTGATATTTGACATCACAGCAGAGACGCGATTATGGCATTGATATTTGACATCACAGTAGAGAGGCAAATCTGGCATTGATATTTGTTTTCACAAGAGAGAGGCGAATCTGGCATTGAAATGTGACATCACAGCAGAGACTCGAGTCTGGTATTGATATGTGACATCACAACAGAGAGGCGAATCTGGCATTGATATGTGACATCACAACAGAGAGGTGAATCTGGTATTGATATTTGACATCACAGCAGAGACGCGAGTCCGGTATTGATATGTGACATCACAGCAGAGACGCGAGTCTAGTATTCATATTTGACATCACATCAGCGACTCGAATCTGGTATTGATATTTAACATCACAATACAGAGGCTAATCTGGCATTGATATTTGACATCACAATAGAGAGGAGAATCTGGTACTAATATTTGACTTCACAATAGAGTTTCAGTTTTAGTTTCAGTTTCACTTTTATTTCTATAGCACATTTAAAAGACCCAGGTACATCATAGTGCTTCACAGACGAGTCGCATTTCGGGGTTACAACAGTAAAGGAGCAGGAAAATACAATTATCAACAAAAGAAAATACAATTATAAGATGGTGATGTGGCAACAAGCATGAACCCGGGAAAAGTTAAAAACTAAGTTTTTTGGAAGTCAACATTAAACAGGTGGGTTTTTAAACGTGATTTAAAGGATTGGATGGATTCCGACGCACGGACATCAATCGGCAAGCTGTTCCAGAGTTTTGGTGCGGCAAAAGCAAAAGCTCGATCCCCCCTACTCTTCCGTTGAGAGATTGGTTGCATTGAGAGCCCCTGGTTAGAGGATCTGAGTGCTCTCGTGGGGATGTATAGGTCAAGGAGGTCGATTAAGTAGCTGGGTGCCAGGTTATTTAAAATTTTAAAAGTGTATAAAAGGATTTTAAAAACGATACGGTATTTGACGGGGAGCCAATGAAGGTTGGCGAGGATGGGTGTGATATGGTCATGTCTTCTGCTGCTGCTTAAAAGGCGTGCTGCAGCATACTGGACTAGTTGCAGGCGTTGGATGAGTGAAAGTTGGAGGCCTAAATAAAGAGAATTACAGTAGTCCAATCTCGAAGTAACAAGAGCATGAATGAGCTTTTCAAGGTCTTTATGTCGTAAGTAGGGCATTGCTTTAGAAAGTTGACATCACAGCTGGTTTTCACCACTGCAGCCACTTGCTTGTCTAATTTGAGAGAACTATCCAGCACTACTCCAAGGTTTCTGACAGTAAACGAAAGATGACTGGCATAGGATCCCAAGGTATCCGTTAGCTGTTTCAATGGGATGTGACTGTCAAAGATGATAATTTCTGTTTTGTTTTCATTAAGGGTGAGAGAGTTGTGCAGTAGCCAGTCTCTAATATAACGCAGGCAGGTGAAACAACTGCATATAGCGGGGACTGGAGATCCAAATCCAGAGGAAAATAGATATGGATATCATGAACATAACAGTGGAAAGAAATATTATGATTTCTGAAAAGAGAGGGGCGAATCTGGCATTGATATGTGACATCACATCAGAGACGCGAATCTGGCATTCATATTTCAAATCACAGTAGAGAGGCGATTCTAGGATTGATATTTGACATGACAACAGAGAGTTTATTCTCGCATTGATATGTGACAACACAATAGAGAGGCGAATCTGGCATTGACATTTGACTTCACAATAGAGAGGCGAGTCTGGTATTGATATGTGACATCACAATAGAGAGGTGAATCTGGCATTAATATTTGACATCACAGTAGAGTGGCGATTCTGGTATTGATAGTTGACATGACAATAGAGAGGCGCAACTGGTATTGATATTTGACATCACAACAGAGAGGCGAATCTCGCATTGATATGTGACATCACAATAGAGAGGCGAATCTGGCATTGATATTTGACTTTACAATTGAGAGGCGAATCTGGCATTGATATTTGACATCACAGCAGAGACGCGAGTCTGGTATTGATATGTGACATCACAGCAGAGACGCGAGTCTGGTATTGATATGTGACATCACAATAGAGAGGCGAATCTGGTATTGATATTTGACATCACAAGAGAGAGGCGAATCTCGAATTGATATGTGACATCACAGTAAAGAGGCCAATCTGGCATTGATATGTGACATGTCAATAGAGATGCAAATCTGGCATTGATATGTGACATCACAACAGAGAGGCGAATCTCGCATTGATATTTGACATCACAACAGCGAGCCGAATCTGGAATTGATATTTGACATCACAACAGCGAGCCGAATCTGGCATTGATATTTAACAAGAAAATAGAGAGGCGAATCTGGCATTTATATTTGACATCACAACAGAGACTCGAGTCTGGTATTGATATGTGACATCACATCAGGGACACGAATCTGGCATTGATATTTGACATCACAGCAGAGATGCGAGTCTTGTATTGATATGTGACATCACAGCAGAGAGAGGAATCTGGCATTGATATGTGACATCACAGCAGAGAAGCGATTCTGGCAATGATATTTGACATCACAACAGAGAGGTGAATCTCGCATCGATATGTGTCTTCACAATAGAGAGGAGAATCTGGCATTGATATTTGACTTCACAATAGAGAGGAAAATCTGGCATTTATATTTGACATCACAATAGAGAGGCGAATCTGGCATTGATATTTGACATCACATCAGAGATGCGAATATGGCATTGATATGTGACATCACAATAGAGAGGCGATTCTGGCATTAATATTTGTTTTCAATATAGAGAGGCTAATCTGGCATTAAAATGTGACATCATAGCAGAGACTCCAATCTGGTATTGTTATGTAACATCACAATAGAGAGGCGAATCTCGCATTGATATTTGACATCACAACAGAGAGGCGAATCTGGCATTGATATGTGACATCACAATAGAGAGGAGAATCTGGTATTGATATTTCACATCACAACAGCGAGCCGAATCTGGCATTGATATTTGACATCACAACAGAGAGGTGAATCTCGCATCGATATGTGTATTCACAATAGAGAGGTGAATCTCGCATCGATATTTGACTTCACAATAGAGAGGACAATCTGGCATTGATATCTGACATCACAGCAGAGACGCGAATATGGCATTGATATGTGACATCACCAGTGGTGGGACTAACGCGTTATTAAGTAACACGTTACAGTAACTACGTTATTATTGTGGTAACGAGCACGGTATTAGCAAGTGGTTGAAGCCAGCAGGTGGATGAGGGAAAAGGGAGGCAAGAGGAGAGACCCGAAGCGGCCGCCGGTCCGAGTGTCAGGTGAACTGAACTTCAGGTAAGAAGTTATGACCTGCAGTCTATCTGGGTCAGATATAAACCAAGTTTATGTGCAGTTTATTTTCGTTGTGCTGACATTTTCGTACTGTGTGCTAGCTAGCATGACGGAGTTTCTATACAGCTGGGTGGGTGCTATGTTACTGATGTTGAACTTTATTTTGTTCAAACGGTTAATTATTAGAGTTTCCAACCGTCCCCTAAAAAACAGAATCGTCTGGTATTCAGAGAAAATATTACGCGTTTCGTACTGAGGTGAAAAGGAACACAGTTTGTCCCGGACTTCAGCTACAATGAAAAAGACACAAAGCTGGAGCTGCACAGCTGCCTCTTCTTCTCTCATTCTCTCCCGTTTCTACTTCAATCACGAAACTGATCAATGATCAGCTGATCGGCTCTTCTCTCTCGTTTGTTTATCACCCACTTTGTGCCAGAAAGAGGAAACCAGCAGATGTCGCGCTAAACAACAGCAGCACGTTTAAGCTTGATCAGCTGTTGTTAGAATTTATTTAATATTAATTTCTAGTATCAGCTGATGTTTGCTGGAGCCACAGCTGTAAAGCTGCTGGTCATGATGTCGGTTTGGATATGTGGTGAGAGGGAAACATGAAGATGAAACCAGGAGATGTCCTTACTGAATCATCAGAGCTGAACAGGTGATGGAGAAACAGGTTTACCTTTTAGGTGACATGAATGAGTTGAAGGGAAGTTATGAACTGTTTCTGAGAGACAAATAACACCAGGATCCTTTTCTAAGTAGCTGACAGCTGGTAACTGTGCAGGGGCGGGTCTAGCAAAGTGTTGCCAGGGGGCCAGGTAGGGCATTAACAGGGAAAGGGGGGGACAAGGAAATACTTTTCTTTATTATTCTCATTTAAAATGTCTCGCTTTTAAAAAAAATAATTATCTGAGTCTTACAACAAACGATTGATAGATTGATACATATATACCACCAGAACAGTGTACATCACTGTCACAACAGCGTTTGTTTTCATTCAAAGGCTTTATGATTTTTCCTATAATGGTGGGCCGGTCTCTAGTCAAAATGTCCGGGACGATTTTTTTGTCCCAGTCCAGCTCTGTATGCAGCTCATCTGCAGTCTGGTGTTACCTACATCTTCCTATTCAGAAGACAGAATTTCCAAGTTCTCAGTACAATCAAAAGCACCACGACTGCAGTTTTTGTGTTGGATGTAAAAAGCAGGCTAGAATCATGGCGGCGGTCAACGACGGTCCAGGCGTGGGATTTCTCTCGTGGAAATGTGCACATTATTTTTTCCTTTCTATTGGTAGGTGGCACAGTGCACTGTGGCAAGTAAGCAAGATAGAAGACTGGCAGTCTGGCTGGGTATCCAGTTATGGAAGCAACACATTAACAAGAGAATTCTGAGTAAAACCAAAGTTACTTTCCCTAGTAACTAGTTACTTTGAAAGTAACGAGTAACTTGAGTAACTGAGTTACTTTTTTAGAGAAGTAACTAGTAATGTAACTAAGTTACTAATTTAAAGTAACTTACCCAACACTGGACATCACAATAGAGAGGCGAATCTCGCATTGATATTTGACATCACAGCAGAGACGCGAGTCTAGTATTCATATGTGGCATCACATCAGCGACGCGAATCTGGCATTGATATTTGACATCACAGTAGAGAGGAGAATATGGTATTGATATTTGACAGCACAATAGAGAGGCGAATCTGGCATTGATATGTGACATCACATCAGAGAGACGAATCTTGCATTGATATGTGACATCACAATAGAGAGGCGAATCTGGTATTCATATTTGACAATACAATAGAGACGCGAATATGGCATTGATATGTGACATCACAGCAGAGAGACGAATCTTGCATTGATATGTGACATCACAGTAGAGATGCGGATATGGCATTGATATGTGACATCACAATAGAGAGGCGAATCTGGCATTTATATGTGACATCACAATAGAGAGGCGAATGTGGCATTGATATGTGACATCACAATAGAGAGACGATTCTGGCATTGATATTTGACATCACAATGGAGAGGCGAATCTGGCATTGATATTTGTTTTCACAATAGAGAGGCGAATCTGGCATTGATATTTGTTTTCACAATAGAGAGGCGATTCTGGCATTGATATTTGACATCACAACAGAGAGGCGAATCTCGCATTGATATGTGACATCACAATAGAGAGGTGAATCTGGCATCGATATTCAACATCAATGAAGAGAGGGTGGTCTGGCATGAATACATGACATCACAATAGAGAGGTGAATCTGGCATTGATATTCAACATCAATGTAGAGCGACTGGTCTGGCATTGATATGTGACATCACAATAGAGACGTTCGTTTGACATTGATATGTGACATCACAATAGAGAGGTGAATCTGGCACCGATATTCAACATCAATGTAGAGAGGCTGGTCTGGCATTGATATTTAACATAACAGTAGAGAGGCTGGTCTGGCATTGATATGTGACATCACAATAGAGAGGTGAATCGGGCATTGATATTTAACATCAATGTAGAGAGGCTGGTCTGGCATTGACATGTGACATGACAATAGAGAGGTGAATCTGGCATAGATATTTAACATGACAGTAGAGAGGCTGGTCTGGCATGGATACATGACATCACAATAGAGAGGTGAATCTGGCATTGATATTCAACATCAATGTAGAGCGACTGGTCTGGCATTGATATGTGACATCACAATAGAGACGTTCGTTTGACATTGATATGTGACATCACAATAGAGAGGTGAATCTGGCACCGATATTTAACATCAATGTAGAGAGGTTCGTCTGATATTGATATGTGACATCATAATAGAGAGGTGAATCTGGCATCGATATTCAACATCAATGTAGAGAGACTGGTCTGGCATTGATATTTAACATCACAGTAGAGAGGTGAATCTGACATTTATATGTGACATCACAATAGAGAGGTTAATCTGGCATTGATATGTGATATCACAATAGAGAGGTAAATATGGCATTGATATTTAACATCAATGAAGAGAGGTTCGTCTGACATTGATATGTGACATCACAATAGAGAGGTGAATCTGGCATGGATATTTGACATCACAGTAGAGAGGTGAATATGGCATTGATATGTGACATCACAATAGAGAGGCGAATCTGGCATTAATATGTGACATCACAATAGAGAGGCGATTCAGATATTGATATGTGACATCACAATATACAGGTGAATCTGGCATCGATATTCAACATCAATGTAGAGAAGCTGGTCTGGCATTGATATTTAACATCACAGTAGAGAGTTTCGTCAGACATTGATATGTGACATCGCAATAGAGAGGTGAGTCTGGCATTGATATTTAACATCACAGTAGAGAGTTTCGTCGGACATTGATATGTGACATCACAATAGAGAGGTGAATCTGGCATTGATATTTAACATCAATGTAGAGAGGCTGGTCTGGCATTGATATGTGACATCACAATAGAGAAGTGAATCTGGCATTGATATGTGACATCACAATAGAGAGGTGAATCTGGCATTGATATTTAACATCAATGATGAGAGGTTCGTCTGGCATTGATATGTGACATCACAATAGAGAGGTGAATCTGGAATTGATATTTAACATCAATGATGAGAGGTTCGTCTGGCATTGATATGTGACATCACAATAGAGAGGTGAATCTGGAATTGATATTTAACATCAATGATGAGAGGTTCGTCTGGCATTGATATGTGACATCACAATAGAGAGGTGAATCTGGCATTAATATTTAACATCTATGTAGAGAGGCTGGTCTGGCATTGATATGTGACATCACAATAGAGAGGTGAATCTGGCATTGATATTTAACATCAATAATGAGAGGTTCGTCTGGCATTGATATGTGACATCACAATAGAGAGGTGAATCTGGCATTCATATTTAACATCACAGTAGAGAGGCTCGTCTGACATTGATATGTGACACACAATATAGAGGTGAATCGGCCATTGATATTTAACATCACAGTAGAGAGGTTCGTCTGACATTGATATGTGACATCACAATAGAGACTTGAATGTGACACTGATATTTAACATCAATGAAGAGAGGTTCGTCTGGCATTGATATGTGACATCACAATAGAGAGGTGAATCTGGCATTAATATTTAACATCACAGTAGAGAGGTTCGTCTGACATTGATATGTGACATCACAATAGAGAGGTGAATGTGACATTGATATTTAACATCAATGATGAGAGGTTCGTCTGGCATTGATATGTCACATCACAATAGAGAGGTGAATCTGGCATCGATATTTAACATCACAGTAGAGAGGTTCGTCTGACATTGATATGTGACATCACAATAGAGAGGTGAATGTGACATTGATATTTAACATCAATGATGAGAGGTTCGTCTGGCATTGATATGTGACATCACAATAGAGAGGTGAATCTGGCATTGATATTCAACATCAATGTAGAGAGGCTGGTCTGGCATTGATATTTAACATCACAATACAGAGGCTGGTCTGGCATTGATATGTGACATCACAATAGAGACGTTCGTTTGACATTGATATGTGACATCACAATAGAGAGGTGAATCTGGTATCGATATTCAACATCAATGTAGAGAGGCTGGTCTGGCATTGATATTTAACATAACAATAGAGAGGCTGGTCTGGCATTGATATGTGACATCACAATAGAGAGGTGAATCTGGCATTGATATTTGACATCACAGTAGAGAGGAGAATATGGTATTGATATTTGACAGCACAATAGAGAGGCGAATCTGGCATTGATATGTGACATCACATCAGAGAGACGAATCTTGCATTGATATGTGACATCACAATAGAGAGGCGAATCTGGTATTCATATTTGACAATACAATAGAGACGCGAATATGGCATTGATATGTGACATCACAGCAGAGAGACGAATCTTGCATTGATATGTGACATCACAGTAGAGATGCGGATATGGCATTGATATGTGACATCACAATAGAGAGGCGAATCTGGCATTTATATGTGACATCACAATAGAGAGGCGAATGTGGCATTGATATGTGACATCACAATAGAGAGGCGATTCTGGCATTGATATTTGACATCACAATGGAGAGGCGAATCTGGCATTGATATTTGTTTTCACAATAGAGAGGCGAATCTGGCATTGATATTTGTTTTCACAATAGAGAGGCGATTCTGGCATTGATATTTGACATCACAACAGAGAGGCGAATCTCGCATTGATATGTGACATCACAATAGAGAGGTGAATCTGGCATTGATATTCAACATCAATGTAGAGCGACTGGTCTGGCATTGATATGTGACATCACAATAGAGACGTTCGTTTGACATTGATATGTGACATCACAATAGAGAGGTGAATCTGGCACCGATATTCAACATCAATGTAGAGAGGCTGGTCTGGCATTGATATTTAACATAACAGTAGAGAGGCTGGTCTGGCATTGATATGTGACATCACAATAGACACGTTCGTTTGACATTGATATGTGACATCACAATAGAGAGGTGAATCTGGCACCGATATTTAACATCAATGTAGAGAGGTTCGTCTGATATTGATATGTGACATCATAATAGAGAGGTGAATCTGGCATCGATATTCAACATCAATGTAGAGAGACTGGTCTGGCATTGATATTTAACATCACAGTAGAGAGGTGAATCTGACATTTATATGTGACATCACAATAGAGAGGTTAATCTGGCATTGATATGTGATATCACAATAGAGAGGTAAATATGGCATTGATATTTAACATCAATGAAGAGAGGTTCGTCTGACATTGATATGTGACATCACAATAGAGAGGTGAATCTGGCATGGATATTTGACATCACAGTAGAGAGGTGAATATGGCATTGATATGTGACATCACAATAGAGAGGCGAATCTGGCATTAATATGTGACATCACAGTAGAGAGGCGATTCAGATATTGATATGTGACATCACAATATACAGGTGAATCTGGCACCGATATTCAACATCAATGTAGAGAAGCTGGTCTGGCATTGATATTTAACATCATAGTAGAGTGTTTCGTCAGACATTGATATGTGACATCGAAATAGAGAGGTGAGTCTGGCATTGATATTTAACATCACAGTAGAGAGTTTCGTCGGACATTGATATGTGACATCACAATAGAGAGGTGAATCTGGCATTGATATTTAACATCAATGTAGAGAGGCTGGTCTGGCATTGATATGTGACATCACAATAGAGAAGTGAATCTGGCATTGATATGTGACATCACAATAGAGAGGTGAATCTGGCATTGATATTTAACATCAATGATGAGAGGTACGTCTGGCATTAATATGTGACATCACAATAGAGAGGTGAATCTGGAATTGATATTTAACATCAATGATGAGAGGTTCGTCTGGCATTGATATGTGACATCACAATAGAGAGGTGAATCTGGAATTGATATTTAACATCAATGATGAGAGGTTCGTCTGGCATTGATATGTGACATCACAGTAGAGAGGTGAATCTGGTATTTACATGTGACATCACAATAGAGAGGTTAATCTGGCATTGATATGTGACATCACAATAGAGAGGTAAATATGGCATTGATATTTAACATCAATGAAGAGAGGTTCGTCTGACATTGATATGTGACATCACAATAGAGAGGTGAATCTGGCATGGATATTTGACATCACAGTAGAGAGGTGAATATGGCATTGATATGTGACATCACAATAGAGAGGCGAATCTGGCATTAATATGTGACATCACAATAGAGAGGCGATTCAGATATTGATATGTGACATCACAATATACAGGTGAATCTGGCATCGATATTCAACATCAATGTAGAGAAGCTGGTCTGGCATTGATATTTAACATCACAGTAGAGAGTTTCGTCAGACATTGATATGTGACATCGCAATAGAGAGGTGAGTCTGGCATTGATATTTAACATCACAGTAGAGAGTTTCGTCGGACATTGATATGTGACATCACAATAGAGAGGTGAATCTGGCATTGATATTTAACATCAATGTAGAGAGGCTGGTCTGGCATTGATATGTGACATCACAATAGAGAAGTGAATCTGGCATTGATATGTGACATCACAATAGAGAGGTGAATCTGGCATTGATATTTAACATCAATGATGAGAGGTTCGTCTGGCATTGATATGTGACATCACAATAGAGAGGTGAATCTGGAATTGATATTTAACATCAATGATGAGAGGTTCGTCTGGCATTGATATGTGACATCACAATAGAGAGGTGAATCTGGAATTGATATTTAACATCAATGATGAGAGGTTCGTCTGGCATTGATATGTGACATCACAATAGAGAGGTGAATCTGGCATTAATATTTAACATCTATGTAGAGAGGCTGGTCTGGCATTGATATGTGACATCACAATAGAGAGGTGAATCTGGCATTGATATTTAACATCAATAATGAGAGGTTCGTCTGGCATTGATATGTGACATCACAATAGAGAGGTGAATCTGGCATTAATATTTAACATCACAGTAGAGAGGCTCGTCTGACATTGATATGTGACACACAATATAGAGGTGAATCTGCCATTGATATTTAACATCACAGTAGAGAGGTTCGTCTGACATTGATATGTGACATCACAATAGAGACTTGAATGTGACACTGATATTTAACATCAATGAAGAGAGGTTCGTCTGGCATTGATATGTGACATCACAATAGAGAGGTGAATCTGGCATTAATATTTAACATCACAGTAGAGAGGTTCGTCTGACATTGATATGTGACATCACAATAGAGAGGTGAATGTGACATTGATATTTAACATCAATGATGAGAGGTTCGTCTGGCATTGATATGTCACATCACAATAGAGAGGTGAATCTGGCATCGATATTTAACATCACAGTAGAGAGGTTCGTCTGACATTGATATGTGACATCACAATAGAGAGGTGAATGTGACATTGATATTTAACATCAATGATGAGAGGTTCGTCTGGCATTGATATGTGACATCACAATAGAGAGGTGAATCTGGCATTGATATTCAACATCAATGTAGAGAGGCTGGTCTGGCATTGATATTTAACATTACAATACAGAGGCTGGTCTGGCATTGATATGTGACATCACAATAGAGACGTTCGTTTGACATTGATATGTGACATCACAATAGAGAGGTGAATCTGGTATCGATATTCAACATCAATGTAGAGAGGCTGGTCTGGCATTGATATTTAACATAACAATAGAGAGGCTGGTCTGGCATTGATATGTGACATCACAATAGAGAGGTGAATCTGGCATTGATATTTAACATCACAGTAGAGAGGTTCGTCTGACATTGATATGTGACATCACAATAGAGAGGTTCATCTGACATTAATATGTGACATCACAATAGAGAGGTGAATCTGACATTGATATTTAACATCAATGTAGAGAGGCTTGTCTGGCATGGATACATGACATCACAATAGAGAGGTGAATCTGGCATTGATATTTAACATCACAGTAGAGAGGCTGGTCTGGCATTGACATGTGACATGACAATAGAGAGGTGAATCTGGCATTGATATTCAACATCAATGTAGAGAGGCTGGTCTGGCATTGATATGTGACATGACAATAGAGAGGTGAATCTGGCATTGATATTTAACATCAATGTAGAGAAGCTGGTCTGGCATTGATATTTAACATCAATGTAGAGAGGCTGGTCTGGTATTGATATGTGACATCACAATAGAGAGGTGAATCTGGCATTTATAATTAACATCGATGTAGAGCGGCTGGTCTGGCATTAATATGTGAGATCACAATAGAGAGGTGAATCTGGCATCGATATTCAACATCAATGTACAGAAGCTGGTCAGGCATTGATATGTGACATCACAATAGAGAGGTTTGTCTGACATTAATATGTGACATTACAATAGAGAGGTTCATCTGACATTAATATGTGACATCACAATAGAGAGTTGAATCTGGCATCGATATTCAACATCACAGTAGAGAGGTTCGTCTGACATTGATATGTGACATCACAATAGAGAGGTGAATCTGTCATCGATATTCAACATCAATGTAGAGAGGCTGGTCTGGCATTGATATGTGACATCACAGTAGAGAGGTGAATCTGTCATCGATATTCAACATCAATGTAGAGAGGCTGGTCTGGCATTGATATGTGACATCACAATAGAGAGGTTCGTCTGGCATTGATTTGTGACATCACCATAGAGAGGTTAATCTGGCATTGATATGTGACATCACAATAGAGAGGTTCGTCTGGCATTGATTTGTGACATCACCATAGAGAGGTTAATCTGGCATTGATATGTGACATCACAATAGAGAGGTTCGTTTGACATTGATATGTGACATAACAGTAGAGAGGTGAATCTGGCATTGATATGTGACATCACAATAGAGAGGTGAATCTGGCATTGATATTTATCATCAATGTAGAGAGAGTGGTCTGACATTGATATGTGACATCACAATAGAGAGGTTCGTCTGGCATTGATTTGTGACATCACAATAGAGACGTTCGTCTGGCATTGATATGTGACATCACAATAGAGTGGTGAATCTGGCATCGATATTCAACATCAATGTAGAGAGGCTGGTCTGGCATTGATATATGAATTCACAATAGAGAGTTGAATCTGTCATCGATATTCAACATCAATGTAGAGAGGCTGGTCTGGCATTGATATGTGACATCACAATAGAGAGGTGAATCTGGCATTGATATTTAACATCAATGTAGAGAGACTGGTCTGGCATTGATATGTGACATGACAATAGAGATGTTCGTTTGACATTGATATGTGAGATAACAATAGAGAGGTGAATCTGGCATTGATATTTAACATCACAGTAGAGAGGTTCGTCTGACATTGATATGTGACATCACAATAGAGAGGTGAATATGGCATCGATATTCAACATCAATGTAGAGAGGCTGGTCTGGCATTGATATGTGACATCACAATAGAGAGGTGAATCTGGCATTGATATTTAACATCAATGTAGAGAGGCTGGTCTGGCATTGATATATGACATCACAATAGAGAGGTGAATCTGGCATTGATATTCAACATCAATGTAGAGAGGCTGGTCTGGCATTGATATATGACATCACAATAGAGAGGTGAATCTGGCATTGATATTCACCATCAATGTAGAGAGGCTGGTCTATGATTGATATATGACATCACAATAGAGAGGTGAATCTGGCATCGATATTTAACATCACAATAGAGAGGCTGGTCTGGCATTGATATGTGACAAGACAATAGAGACGTTCGTTTGACATTGATATGTGACATAACAATAGAGAGGTGAATCTGGCATTGATATTTAACATCAATGTAGAGAGGCTGGTCTGGCATTGATATATGAATTCACAATAGAGAGGTGAATCTGGCATTGATATTTAACATCAATGTAGAGAGGCTGGTCTGGCATTGATATTTAACATAACAATAGAGAGGCTGGTCTGGCATTGATATGTGACATCACAATAGAGAGGTGAATCTGGCATTGATATGTGACATGACAAAAGAGAGGTGAATCTGACATTGATATGTGACATCACAATAGAGAGGTGAATCTGGCATTGATATTTAACATCAATGTAGAGAGGCTGGTCTGGCATTGATATTTAACATAACAATAGAGAGGCTGGTCTGACATTGATATGTGACATCACAATAGAGAGGCGAATCTGGCATTGATATGTCACATGACAATAGAGAGGTGAATCTGGCATTGATATGTGACACCACAATAGAGAGGTGAATCTGGCATTGATATTTAACATCACAGTAGAGAGTTTCGTCGGACATTGATATGTGACATCACAATAGAGAGGTGAATCTGGCATTGATATTTAACATCACAGTAGAGAGGTTCGTCTGACATTAATATGTGACATCACAATAGAAAGCTTCATCTGACATTAATATGTGACATCACAATAGAGAGTTGAATCTGGCATTGATATGTAACATCAATGTAGAGAGGCTGGTCTGGCATTGATATGTGACATCACAATAGAGAGGTGAATCTGGCATTGATATGTGACATCACAGTAGAGAGGTGAATCTGGCATTGATATGTGACATCACAATAGAGAGGTGAATCTGGCATTGATATTTAACATCACAGTAGAGAGGTTCGTCTGACATTGATATGTGACATCACAATAGAGAGGTGAATGTGACATTGATATTTAACATCAATGATGAGAGGTTCGTCTGGCATTGATATGTGACATCACAATAGAGAGGTGAATCTGGCATTGATATTTAACATCAATGATGAGAGCTTCGTCTGGCATTGATATGTGACATCACAATAGAGAGGTGAATCTGGCATTGATATTTAACATCACAGTAGAGAGTTTCATCGGACATTGATATGTGACATCACAATAGAGAGGTGAATATGGCATTGATATTTAACATCACAGTAGAGAGGTTCTTCTGACATTGATATGTGACATCACAATAGAGAGGTGAATCTGGCATTGATATTTAACATCAATGATGAGAGGTTCTTCTGACATTGATATGTGACATCACAATAGAGAGGTGAATCTGGCATTGATATTCAACATCACAGTAGAGAGGTTCGTCTGACATTGATATGTGACATCACAATAGAGAGGTGAATCTGGCATCGATATTCAACATCAATGTAGATAGGCTGGTCTGGCATTGATATGTGACATCACAATAGAGAGGTGAATCTGGCATTGATATTTAACATCAATTTAGAGAGGCTGGTCTGGCATTGATATATGACATCACAATAGAGAGGTGAATCTGGCATTGATATTTAACATCAATGTAGAGAGACTGGTCTGGCATTGATATGTGACATGACAATAGAGATGTTCGTTTGACATTGATATGTGAGATAACAATAGAGAGGTGAATCTGGCATTGATATTTAACATCACAGTAGAGAGGTTCGTCTGACATTGATATGTGACATCACAATAGAGAGGTGAATCTGGCATTGATATTCACCATCAATGTAGAGAGGCTGGTCTGGCATTGATATATGACATCACAATATAGAGGTGAATCTGGCATCGATATTTAACATCACAGTAGAGAGGCTGGTCTGGCATTGATATGTGACAAGACAATAGAGACGTTCGTTTGACATTGATATGTGACATCACAATAGAGAGGTGAATCTGACATTGATATGTGACATCACAATAGAGAGGTGAATCTGGCATTGATATTTAACATCAATGTAGAGAGGCTGGTCTGGCATTGATATATGAATTCACAATAGAGAGGTGAATCTGGCATTGATATTTAACATCAATGTAGAGAGGCTGGTCTGGCATTGATATATGAATTCACAATAGAGAGGTGAATCTGGCATTGATATTTAACATCAATGTAGAGAGGCTGGTCTGGCATTGATATATGAATTCACAATAGAGAGGTGAATCTGGCATTGATATTTAACATCAATGTAGAGAGGCTGGTCTGGCATTGATATATGAATTCACAATAGAGAGGTGAATCTGGCATTGATATTTAACATCAATGTAGAGAGGCTGGTCTGGCATTGATATATGAATTCACAATAGAGAGGTGAATCTGGCATTGATATTTAACATCAATGTAGAGAGGCTGGTCTGACATTGATATGTGACATCACAATAGAGAGGCGAATCTGGCATTGATATGTGACATGACAATAGAGAGGTTAATCTGGCATTGATATGTGACATCACAGTAGAGAGGTTCGTCTGACATTAATATGTGACATCACAATAGATAGATTCATCTGACATTAATATGTGACATCACAATAGAGAGTTGAATCTGTCATCGATATTTAACATCACAGTAGAGAGGTTCGTCTGACATTAATATGTGACATCACAATAGATAAATTCATCTGACATTAATATGTGACATCACAATAGAGAGTTGAATCTGTCATCGATATTCAACATCAATGTAGCGAGGCTGGTCTGGCATTGATATGTGACATCACAATAGAGAGGTGAATCTGTCATCGATATTCAACATCAATGTAGCGAGGCTGGTCTGGCATTGATATGTGACATCACAATAGAGAGGTGAATCTGGCATTGATATGTGACATCACAATAGAGAGGTGAATGTGACATTGATATTTAACATCAATGATGAGAGGTTCGTCTGGCATTGATATGTGACATCACAATAGAGAGGTGAATCTGGCATTAATATTTAACATCTATGTAGAGAGGCTGGTCTGGCATTGATATGTGACATCACAATAGAGAGGTGAATCTGGCATTGATATTTAACATCAATGATGAGAGCTTCGTCTGGCATTGATATGTGACATCACAATAGAGAGGTGAATCTGGCATTGATATTTAACATCACAGTAGAGAGTTTTGTCGGACATTGATATGTGACATCACAATAGAGAGGTGAATATGGCATTGATATTTAACATCACAGTAGAGAGGTTCTTCTGACATTGATATGTGACATCACAATACAGAGGTGAATCTGGCATTGATATTTAACATCACAGTAGAGAGGTTCTTCTGACATTGATATGTGACATCACAATAGAGAGGTGAATCTGGCATTGATATTTAACATCAATGTAGAGAGGCTGGTCTGGCATTGATATGTGACATCACAATAGAGAGGTGAATCTGGCATTGATATTTAACATCACAGTAGAGAGGTTCGTCTGACATTGATATGTGACATCACAATAGAGAGGTTCATCTGACATTAATATGTGACATCACAATAGAGAGATGAATCTGGCATTGATATTTAACATCAATGTAGAGAGGCTGGTCTGGTATTGATATGTGACATCACAATAGAGAGGTGAATCTGGCATAGATATTTAACATCACAGTAGAGAGGCTCGTCTGACATTGATATGTGACACACAATATAGAGGTGAATCTGCCATTGATATTTAACATCACAGTAGAGAGGTTCGTCTGACATTGATATGTGACATCACAATAGAGAGGTGAATCTGGCATTAATATTTAACATCACAGTAGAGAGGTTCGTCTGACATTGATATGTGACATCACAATAGAGAGGTGAATGTGACATTGATATTTAACATCAATGATGAGAGGTTCGTCTGGCATTGATATTTAACATCACAATACAGAGGCTGGTCTGGCATTGATATGTGACATCACAATAGAGAGGTGAATCTGGCATTGATATTCAACATCAATGTAGAGAGGCTGGTCTGGCATTGATATTTAACATCACAATACAGAGGCTGGTCTGGCATTGATATGTGACATCACAATAGAGACGTTCGTTTCACATTGATATGTGACATCACAATAGAGAGGTGAATCTGGTATCGATATTCAACATCAATGTAGAGAGGCTGGTCTGGCATTGATATTTAACATAACAAAAGAGAGGCTGGTCTGGCATTGATATGTGACATCACAATAGAGAGGTTAATCTGACACTGATATGTGACATCACAATAGAGAGGTGAATCTGGCATCGATATTTAACATCACAGTAGAGAGGCTGGTCTGGCATTGATATGTGACATCACAGTAGAGAGGTGAATCTGGCATTGATATTTAACATCACAGTAGAGAGGTTCGTCTGACATTAATATGTGACATCACAATAGACAGATTCATCTGACATTAATATGTGACATCACAATAGAGAGTTGAATCTGTCATCGATATTTAACATCACAGTAGAGAGGTTCGTCTGACATTAATATGTGACATCACAATAGATTGATTCATCTGACATTAATATGTGACATCACAATAGAGAGTTGAATCTGTCATCGATATTCAACATCAATGTAGCGAGGCTGGTCTGGCATTGATATGTGACATCACAATAGAGAGGTGAATCTGTCATCGATATTCAACATCAATGTAGCGAGGCTGGTCTGGCATTGATATGTGACATCACAATAGAGAGGTGAATCTGGCATTGATATGTGACATCACAGTAGAGAGGTGAATCTGGCATTGATATGTGACATCACAATAGAGAGGTGAATGTGACATTGATATTTAACATCAATGATGAGAGGTTCGTCTGGCATTGATATGTGACATCACAATAGAGAGGTGAATCTGGCATTAATATTTAACATCTATGTAGAGAGGCTGGTCTGGCATTGATATGTGACATCACAATAGAGAGGTGAATCTGGCATTGATATTTAACATCAATGATGAGAGCTTCGTCTGGCATTGATATGTGAGATAACAATAGAGAGGTGAATCTGACATTAATATGTGACATCACAATAGAGAGTTGAATCTGGCATCGATATTCAACATCACAGTAGAGAGGTTCGTCTGACATTGATATGTGACATCACAATAGAGAGGTGAATCTGGCATTGATATGTGACATCACAATAGAGAGGTGAATCTGGCATTGATATTTAACATCAATGTAGAGAGGCTGGTCTGGCATTGATATGTGACATCACAATAGAGAGGTGAATCTGGCATTGATATTTAACATCACAGTAGAGAGGTTCGTCTGACATTGATATGTGACATCACAATAGAGAGGTTCATCTGACATTAATATGTGACATCACAATAGAGAGATGAATCTGGCATTGATATTTAACATCAATGTAGAGAGGCTGGTCTGGCATTGATATGTGACATCACAATAGAGAGGTGAATCTGGCATCGATATTCAACATCAATGTAGAGAGGCTGGTCTGGCATTGATATGTGACATCACAATAAAGAGGTGAATCTGGCATAGATATTTAACATCACAGTAGAGAGGCTCGTCTGACATTGATATATGACACACAATACAGAGGTGAATCTGCCATTGATATTTAACATCACAGTAGAGAGGTTCGTCAGACTTTGATATGTGACATCACAATAGAGAGGTGAATGTGACATTGATATTTAACATCAATGATGAGAGGTTCGTCTGGCATTGATAGGTGACATCACAATAGAGAGGTGAATCTGGCATTAATATTTAACATCACAGTAGAGAGGTTCGTCTGACATTGATATGTGACATCACAATAGAGAGGTGAATGTGACATTGATATTTAACATCAATGATGAGAGGTTCGTCTGGCATTGATATGTCACATCACAATAGAGAGGTGAATCTGGCATCGATATTTAACATCACAGTAGAGAGGTTCGTCTGACATTGATATGTGACATCACAATAGAGAGGTGAATGTGACATTGATATTTAACATCAATGATGAGAGGTTCGTCTGGCATTGATATGTGACATCACAATAGAGAGGTGAATCTGGCATTAATATTTAACATCTATGTAGAGAGGCTGGTCTGGCATTGATATGTGACATCACAATAGAGAGGTGAATCTGGCATTGATATTCAACATCAATGTAGAGAGGCTGGTCTGGCATTGATATTTAACATCACAATACAGAGGCTGGTCTGGCATTGATATGTGACATCACAATAGAGACGTTCGTTTCACATTGATATGTGACATCACAATAGAGAGGTAAATCTGGTATCGATATTCAGCATCAATGTAGAGAGGCTGGTCTGGCATTGATATTTAACATAACAAAAGAGAGGCTGGTCTGGCATTGATATGTGACATCACAATAGAGAGGTGAATCTGACACTGATATGTGACATCACAATGGAGAGGCGAATCTGGCATTGATATTTGACATCACAATAGAGAGGTGAATCTGGCATCGATATTTAACATCACAGTAGAGAGGCTGGTCTGGCATTGATATGTGACTTCACAATAGAGACGTACGTCTGACATTGATATGTGAGATAACAATAGAGAGGTGAATCTGACATTAATATTTAACATCAATGTAGAGAGGCTGGTCTGGCATTGATATGTGACATCACAATAGAGAGGTGAATCTGGCATCGATATTTAACATCACAGTAGAGAGGCTGGTCTGGCATTGATATGTGACTTCACAATAGAGACGTACGTCTGACATTGATATGTGAGATAACAATAGAGAGGTGAATCTGACATTAATATGTGACATCACAATAGAGAGTTGAATCTGGCATCGATATTCAACATCACAGTAGAGAGGTCCGTCTGACATTTATATGTGACATCACAATAGAGAGGTGAATCTGGCATTGATATGTGACATCACAATAGAGAGGTGAATCTGGCATTGATATTTAACATCAATGTAGAGAGGCTGGTCTGGCATTGATATGTGACATCACAATAGAGAGGTGAATCTGGCATTGATATGTGACATCACAATAGAGAGGTCAAACTGGCATTGATATTTAACATCAATGTAGAGAGTTTCGTCTGGCATTGATATGTGACATCACAATAGAGAGGTGAATCTGGCATTGATATTTAACATCAGTGATGTGAGGTTCGTCTGACATTGATATGTGACATCACAATAGAGAGGTGAATCTGGCATTGATATTTAACATCAATGATGAGAGGTTCATCTGGCATTGATATGTGACATCACAATAGAGAGGTGAATCTGGCATTGATATTTAACATCACAGTAGAGAGGTTCGTCTGACATTGATATGTGACATCACAATAGAGAGGTGAATGTGACATTGATATTTAACATCAATGATGAGAGGTTCGTCTGGCATTGATATGTGACATCACAATAGAGAGGTGAATCTGGCATTAATATTTAACATCTATGTAGAGAGGCTGGTCTGGCATTGATATGTGACATCACAATAGAGAGGTGAATCTGGCATTGATATTCAACATCAATGTAGAGAGGCTGGTCTGGCATTGATATTTAACATCACAATACAGAGGCTGGTCTGGCATTGATATGTGACATCACAATAGAGACGTTCGTTTCACATTGATATGTGACATCACAATAGAGAGGTAAATCTGGTATCGATATTCAGCATCAATGTAGAGAGGCTGGTTTGGCATTGATATTTAACATAACAAAAGAGAGGCTGGTCTGGCATTGATATGTGACATCACAATAGAGAGGTGAATCTGACACTGATATGTGACATCACAATGGAGAGGCGAATCTGGCATTGATATTTGACATCACAATAGAGAGGTGAATCTGGCATCGATATTTAACATCACAGTAGAGAGGCTGGTCTGGCATTGATATGTGACTTCACAATAGAGACGTACGTCTGACATTGATATGTGAGATAACAATAGAGAGGTGAATCTGACATTAATATTTAACATCAATGTAGAGAGGCTGGTCTGGCATTGATATGTGACATCACAATAGAGAGGTGAATCTGGCATCGATATTTAACATCACAGTAGAGAGGCTGGTCTGGCATTGATATGTGACTTCACAATAGAGACGTACGTCTGACATTGATATGTGAGATAACAATAGAGAGGTGAATCTGACATTAATATGTGACATCACAATAGAGAGTTGAATCTGGCATCGATATTCAACATCACAGTAGAGAGGTCCGTCTGACATTGATATGTGACATCACAATAGAGAGGTGAATCTGGCATTGATATGTGACATCACAATAGAGAGGTGAATCTGGCATTGATATTTAACATCAATGTAGAGAGGCTGGTCTGGCATTGATATGTGACATCACAATAGAGAGGTGAATCTGGCATTGATATGTGACATCACAATAGAGAGGTCAAACTGGCATTGATATTTAACATCAATGTAGAGAGTTTCGTCTGGCATTGATATGTGACATCACAATAGAGAGGTGAATCTGGCATTGATATTTAACATCAGTGATGTGAGGTTCGTCTGACATTGATATGTGACATCACAATACAGAGGTGAATCTGCCATTGATATTTAACATCACAGTAGAGAGGTTCGTCTGACATTGATATGTGACATCACAATAGAGAGGTGAATCTGGCATTAATATTTAACATCACAGTAGAGAGGTTCGTCAGACTTTGATATGTGACATCACAATAGAGAGGTGAATGTGACATTGATATTTAACATCAATGATGAGAGGTTCGTCTGGCATTGATAGGTGACATCACAATAGAGAGGTGAATCTGGCATTAATATTTAACATCACAGTAGAGAGGTTCGTCTGACATTGATATGTGACATCACAATAGAGAGGTGAATGTGACATTGATATTTAACATCAATGATGAGAGGTTCGTCTGGCATTGATATGTCACATCACAATAGAGAGGTGAATCTGGCATCGATATTTAACATCACAGTAGAGAGGTTCGTCTGACATTGATATGTGACATCACAATAGAGAGGTGAATGTGACATTGATATTTAACATCAATGATGAGAGGTTCGTCTGGCATTGATATGTGACATCACAATAGAGAGGTGAATCTGGCATTAATATTTAACATCTATGTAGAGAGGCTGGTCTGGCATTGATATGTGACATCACAATAGAGAGGTGAATCTGGCATTGATATTCAACATCAATGTAGAGAGGCTGGTCTGGCATTGATATTTAACATCACAATACAGAGGCTGGTCTGGCATTGATATGTGACATCACAATAGAGACGTTCGTTTCACATTGATATGTGACATCACAATAGAGAGGTAAATCTGGTATCGATATTCAGCATCAATGTAGAGAGGCTGGTCTGGCATTGATATTTAACATAACAAAAGAGAGGCTGGTCTGGCATTGATATGTGACATCACAATAGAGAGGTGAATCTGACACTGATATGTGACATCACAATGGAGAGGCGAATCTGGCATTGATATTTGACATCACAATAGAGAGGTGAATCTGGCATCGATATTTAACATCACAGTAGAGAGGCTGGTCTGGCATTGATATGTGACTTCACAATAGAGACGTACGTCTGACATTGATATGTGAGATAACAATAGAGAGGTGAATCTGACATTAATATTTAACATCAATGTAGAGAGGCTGGTCTGGCATTGATATGTGACATCACAATAGAGAGGTGAATCTGGCATCGATATTTAACATCACAGTAGAGAGGCTGGTCTGGCATTGATATGTGACTTCACAATAGAGACGTACGTCTGACATTGATATGTGAGATAACAATAGAGAGGTGAATCTGACATTAATATGTGACATCACAATAGAGAGTTGAATCTGGCATCGATATTCAACATCACAGTAGAGAGGTCCGTCTGACATTGATATGTGACATCACAATAGAGAGGTGAATCTGGCATTGATATGTGACATCACAATAGAGAGGTGAATCTGGCATTGATATTTAACATCAATGTAGAGAGGCTGGTCTGGCATTGATATGTGACATCACAATAGAGAGGTGAATCTGGCATTGATATGTGACATCACAATAGAGAGGTCAAACTGGCATTGATATTTAACATCAATGTAGAGAGTTTCGTCTGGCATTGATATGTGACATCACAATAGAGAGGTGAATCTGGCATTGATATTTAACATCAGTGATGTGAGGTTCGTCTGACATTGATATGTGACATCACAATAGAGAGGTGAATCTGGCATTGATATTTAACATCAATGATGAGAGGTTCATCTGGCATTGATATGTGACATCACAATAGAGAGGTGAATCTGGCATTGATATTTAACATCACAGTAGAGAGGTTCGTCTGACATTGATATGTGACATCACAATAGAGAGGTGAATGTGACATTGATATTTAACATCAATGATGAGAGGTTCGTCTGGCATTGATATGTGACATCACAATAGAGAGGTGAATCTGGCATTGATATTTAACATCAATGTAGAGAGTTTCGTCTGGCATTGATATGTGACATCACAATAGAGAGGTGAATCTGGCATTGATATTTAACATCAATGATGAGAGGTTCATCTGGCATTGATATGTGACATCACAATAGAGAGGTGAATCTGGCATTGATATTTAACATCACAGTAGAGAGGTTCGTCTGACATTGATATGTGACATCACAATAGAGAGGTGAATGTGACATTGATATTTAACATCAATGATGAGAGGTTCGTCTGGCATTGATATGTGACATCACAATAGAGAGGTGAATCTGGCATTAATATTTAACATCTATGTAGAGAGGCTGGTCTGGCATTGATATGTGACATCACAATAGAGAGGTGAATCTGGCATTGATATTTAACATCAATGTAGAGAGGCTGGTCTGGCATTGATATGTGACATCACAATAGAGAGGTGAATCTGGCATTGATATGTGACATCACAATAGAGAGGTGAATCTGGCATTGATATTTAACATCAATGTAGAGAGGCTGGTCTGGCATTGATATGTGACATCACAATAGAGAGGTGAATCTGGCATTGATATGTGACATCACAATAGAGAGGTCAAACTGGCATTGATATTTAACATCAATGTAGAGAGTTTCGTCTGGCATTGATATGTGACATCACAATAGAGAGGTGAATCTGGCATTGATATTTAACATCAGTGATGTGAGGTTCGTCTGACATTGATATGTGACATCACAATAGAGAGGTGAATCTGGCATTGATATTTAACATCAATGATGAGAGGTTCATCTGGCATTGATATGTGACATCACAATAGAGAGGTGAATCTGGCATTGATATTTAACATCACAGTAGAGAGGTTCGTCTGACATTGATATGTGACATCACAATAGAGAGGTGAATGTGACATTGATATTTAACATCAATGATGAGAGGTTCGTCTGGCATTGATATGTGACATCACAATAGAGAGGTGAATCTGGCATTAATATTTAACATCTATGTAGAGAGGCTGGTCTGGCATTGATATGTGACATCACAATAGAGAGGTGAATCTGGCATTGATATTTAACATCAATGTAGAGAGGCTGGTCTGGCATTGATATGTGACATCACAATAGAGAGGTGAATCTGGCATTGATATGTGACATCACAATAGAGAGGTCAAACTGGCATTGATATTTAACATCAATGTAGAGAGTTTCGTCTGGCATTGATATGTGACATCACAATAGAGAGGTGAATCTGGCATTGATATTTAACATCAGTGATGTGAGGTTCGTCTGACATTGATATGTGACATCACAATAGAGAGGTGAATCTGGCATTGATATTTAACATCAATGATGAGAGGTTCATCTGGCATTGATATGTGACATCACAATAGAGAGGTGAATCTGGCATTGATATTTAACATCACAGTAGAGAGGTTCGTCTGACATTGATATGTGACATCACAATAGAGAGGTGAATGTGACATTGATATTTAACATCAATGATGAGAGGTTCATCTGGCATTGATATGTGACATCACAATAGAGAGGTGAATCTGGCATTGATATTTAACATCACAGTAGAGAGGTTCGTCTGACATTGATATGTGACATCACAATAGAGAGGTGAATGTGACATTGATATTTAACATCAATGATGAGAGGTTCGTCTGGCATTGATATGTGACATCACAATAGAGAGGTGAATCTGGCATTAATATTTAACATCTATGTAGAGAGGCTGGTCTGGCATTGATATGTGACATCACAATAGAGAGGTGAATCTGGCATTGATATTTAACATCAATGTAGAGAGGCTGGTCTGGCATTGATATGTGACATCACAATAGAGAGGTGAATCTGGCATTGATATGTGACATCACAATAGAGAGGTCAAACTGGCATTGATATTTAACATCAATGTAGAGAGTTTCGTCTGGCATTGATATGTGACATCACAATAGAGAGGTGAATCTGGCATTGATATTTAACATCAGTGATGTGAGGTTCGTCTGACATTGATATGTGACATCACAATAGAGAGGTGAATCTGGCATTGATATTTAACATCAATGATGAGAGGTTCATCTGGCATTGATATGTGACATCACAATAGAGAGGTGAATCTGGCATTGATATTTAACATCACAGTAGAGAGGTTCGTCTGACATTGATATGTGACATCACAATAGAGAGGTGAATGTGACATTGATATTTAACATCAATGATGAGAGGTTCGTCTGGCATTGATACATGACATCACAATAGAGAGGTGAATCTGGCATTGATATTTAACATCACAGTAGAGAGGCTGGTCTGGCATTGACATGTGACATGACAATAGAGAGGTGAATCTGGCATTGATATTCAACATCAATGTAGAGAGGCTGGTCTGGCATTGATATGTGACATGACAATAGAGAGGTGAATCTGGCATTGATATTTAACATCAATGTAGAGAAGCTGGTCTGGCATTGATATTTAACATCAATGTAGAGAAGCTGGTCTGGCATCGATATTTAACATCACAGTAGAGAGGCTGGTCTGGCATTGATATGTGACAAGACAATAGAGACGTTCGTTTGACATTGATATGTGACATCACAGTAGAGAGGTGAATCTGGCATTGATATTTAACATCACAGTAGAGAGGTTCGTCTGACATTAATATGTGACATCACAATAGATAGATTCATCTGACATTAATATGTGACATCACAATAGAGAGTTGAATCTGTCATCGATATTTAACATCACAGTAGAGAGGTTCGTCTGACATTAATATGTGACATCACAATAGATAGATTCATCTGACATTAATATGTGACATCACAATAGAGAGTTGAATCTGTCATCGATATTCAACATCAATGTAGCGAGGCTGGTCTGGCATTGATATGTGACATCACAATAGAGAGGTGAATCTGTCATCGATATTCAACATCAATGTAGCGAGGCTGGTCTGGCATTGATATGTGACATCACAATAGAGAGGTGAATCTGGCATTGATATGTGACATCACAGTAGAGAGGTGAATCTGGCATTGATATGTGACATCACAATAGAGAGGTGAATGTGACATTGATATTTAACATCAATGATGAGAGGTTCGTCTGGCATTGATATGTGACATCACAATAGAGAGGTGAATCTGGCATTAATATTTAACATCTATGTAGAGAGGCTGGTCTGGCATTGATATGTGACATCACAATAGAGAGGTGAATCTGGCATTGATATTTAACATCAATGATGAGAGCTTCGTCTGGCATTGATATGTGACATCACAATAGAGAGGTGAATCTGGCATTGATATTTAACATCACAGTAGAGAGTTTCGTCGGACATTGATATGTGACATCACAATACAGAGGTGAATCTGGCATTGATATTTAACATCACAGTAGAGAGGTTCTTCTGACATTGATATGTGACATCACAATAGAGAGGTGAATCTGGCATTGATATTTAACATCAATGTAGAGAGGCTGGTCTGGCATTGATATGTGACATCACAATAGAGAGGTGAATCTGGCATTGATATTTAACATCACAGTAGAGAGGTTCGTCTGACATTGATATGTGACATCACAATAGAGAGGTTCATCTGACATTAATATGTGACATCACAATAGAGAGATGAATCTGGCATTGATATTTAACATCAATGTAGAGAGGCTGGTCTGGCATTGATATGTGACATCACAATAGAGAGGTGAATCTGGCATCGATATTCAACATCAATGTAGAGAGGCTGGTCTGGCATTGATATGTGACATCACAATAAAGAGGTGAATCTGGCATAGATATTTAACATCACAGTAGAGAGGCTCGTCTGACATTGATATATGACACACAATATAGAGGTGAATCTGCCATTGATATTTAACATCACAGTAGAGAGGTTCGTCTGACATTGATATGTGACATCACAATAGAGAGGTGAATCTGGCATTAATATTTAACATCACAGTAGAGAGGTTCGTCTGACATTGATATGTGACATCACAATAGAGAGGTGAATGTGACATTGATATTTAACATCAATGATGAGAGGTTCGTCTGGCATTGATAGGTGACATCACAATAGAGAGGTGAATCTGGCATTAATATTTAACATCACAGTAGAGAGGTTCGTCTGACATTGATATGTGACATCACAATAGAGAGGTGAATGTGACATTGATATTTAACATCAATGATGAGAGGTTCGTCTGGCATTGATATGTCACATCACAATAGAGAGGTGAATCTGGCATCGATATTTAACATCACAGTAGAGAGGTTCGTCTGACATTGATATGTGACATCACAATAGAGAGGTGAATGTGACATTGATATTTAACATCAATGATGAGAGGTTCGTCTGGCATTGATATGTGACATCACAATAGAGAGGTGAATCTGGCATTAATATTTAACATCAATGTAGAGAGGCTGGTCTGGCATTGATATGTGACATCACAATAGAGAGGTGAATCTGGCATTGATATTCAACATCAATGTAGAGAGGCTGGTCTGGCATTGATATTTAACATCACAATACAGAGGCTGGTCTGGCATTGATATGTGACATCACAATAGAGACGTTCGTTTCACATTGATATGTGACATCACAATAGAGAGGTGAATCTGGTATCGATATTCAGCATCAATGTAGAGAGGCTGGTCTGGCATTGATATTTAACATAACAAAAGAGAGGCTGGTCTGGCATTGATATGTGACATCACAATAGAGAGGTGAATCTGACACTGATATGTGACATCACAATAGAGAGGTGAATCTGGCATTGATATTTAACATCAATGTAGAGAGGCTGGTCTGGCATTGATATGTGACATCACAATAGAGACGTTCGTTTCACATTGATATGTGACATCACAATAGAGAGGTGAATCTGGTATCGATATTCAGCATCAATGTAGAGAGGCTGGTCTGGCATTGATATTTAACATAACAAAAGAGAGGCTGGTCTGGCATTGATATGTGACATCACAATAGAGAGGTGAATCTGACACTGATATGTGACATCACAATAGAGAGGTGAATCTGGCATTGATATTTAACATCAATGTAGAGAGGCTGGTCTGGCATTGATATGTGACATCACAATAGAGAGGTGAATCTGGCATTGATATTTAACATCAATGTAGAGAGGCTGGTCTGGCATTGATATGTGACTTCACAATAGAGACGTACGTCTGACATTGATATGTGAGATAACAATAGAGAGGTGAATCTGACATTAATATGTGACATCACAATAGAGAGTTGAATCTGGCATCGATATTCAACATCACAGTAGAGAGGTTCGTCTGACATTGATATGTGACATCACAATAGAGAGGTGAATCTGGCATTGATATGTGACATCACAATAGAGAGGTCAAACTGGCATTGATATTTAACATCAATGTAGAGAGTTTCGTCTGGCATTGATATGTGACATCACAATAGAGAGGTGAATCTGGCATTGATATTTAACATCAGTGATGTGAGGTTCGTCTGACATTGATATGTGACATCACAATAGAGAGGTGAATCTGGCATTGATATTTAACATCACAGTAGAGAGGCTGGTCTGGCATTGACATGTGACATGACAATAGAGAGGTGAATCTGGCATTGATATTCAACATCAATGTAGAGAGGCTGGTCTGGCATTGATATGTGACATCACAATAGAGAGGTGAATCTGGCATTGATAATTAACATCGATGTAGAGCGGCTGGTCTGGCATTGATATTTAACATCAATGTAGAGAGGCTGGTCTGGCATTGATATGTGACATCACAATAGAGATGTGAATCTGGCATTGATATTTAACATCAATGTAGAGAAGCTGGTCTGGCATTGATATTTAACATCAATGTAGAGAGGCTGGTCTGGCATTGATATGTGACATCACAATAGAGAGGTGAATCTGGCATTGATAATTAACATCGATGTAGAGCGGCTGGTCTGGCATTAATATGTGAGATCACAATAGAGAGGTGAATCTGGCATTGATATTCACCATCAATGTAGAGAGGCTGGTCTATGATTGATATATGACATCACAATATAGAGGTGAATCTGGCATCGATATTTAACATCACAGTAGAGAGTTTCGTCGGGCATTGATATGTGACAAGACAATAGAGACGTTCGTTTGACATTGATATGTGACATCACAATAGAGACGCCGGTTTGACATTGATATGTGACATAACAATAGAGAGGTGAATCTGGCATTGATATTTAACATCAATGTAGAGAGGCTGGTCTGGCATTGATATATGAATTCACAATAGAGAGGTGAATCTGGCATTGATATTTAACATCAATGTAGAGAGGCTGGTCTGGCATTGATATTTAACATAACAATAGAGAGGCTGGTCTGGCATTGATATGTGACATCACAATAGAGAGGTGAATCTGGCATTGATATGTGACATGACAATAGAGAGGTGAATCTGACATTGATATGTGACATCACAATAGAGAGGCTGGTCTGGCATTGATATGTGACATCACAATAGAGAGGTGAATCTGGCATTGATATGTGACATGACAATAGAGAGGCGAATCTGGCATTGATATGTGACATGACAATAGAGAGGTTAATCTGGCATTGATATGTGACATCACAGTAGAGAGGTGAATCTGGCATTGATATGTGACATCACAATAGAGAGGTGAATCTGGCATTGATATTTAACATCACAGTAGAGAGGTTCGTCTGACATTAATATGTGACATCACAATAGAAAGATTCATCTGACATTAATATGTGACATCACAATAGAGAGTTGAATCTGGCATTGATATTTAACATCAATGTAGAGAGGTTCATCTGACATTAATATGTGACATCACAATAGAGAGGTGAATCTGGCATTGATATGTGACATCACAGTAGAGAGGTGAATCTGGCATTGATATGTGACATCACAATAGAGAGGTGAATCTGGCATTGATATTTAACATCACAGTAGAGAGGTTCGTCTGGCATTGATATGTGACATCACAATAGAGAGGTGAATCTGGCATTGATATTTAACATCAATGATGAGAGCTTCGTCTGGCATTGATATGTGACATCACAATAGAGAGGTGAATCTGGCATTGATATTTAACATCACAGTAGAGAGTTTCGTCGGACATTGATATGTGACATCACAATAGAGAGGTGAATATGGCATTGATATTTAACATCACAGTAGAGAGGTTCTTCTGACATTGATATGTGACATCACAATAGAGAGGTGAATCTGGCATTGATATTTAACATCACAGTAGAGAGGTTCTTCTGACATTGATATGTGACATCACAATAGAGAGGTGAATCTGGCATTGATATTTAACATCAATGTAGAGAGACTGGTCTGGCATTGATATGTGACATGACAATAGAGATGTTCGTTTGACATTGATATGTGAGATAACAATAGAGAGGTGAATCTGGCATTGATATTTAACATCACAGTAGAGAGGTTCTTCTGACATTGATATGTGACATCACAATAGAGAGGTGAATCTGGCATTGATATTTAACATCACAGTAGAGAGGTTCGTCTGACATTGATATGTGACATCACAATAGAGAGGTGAATCTGGCATCGATATTCAACATCAATGTAGAGAGGCTGGTCTGGCATTGATATGTGACATCACAATAGAGAGGTGAATCTGGCATTGATATTTAACATCAATGTAGAGAGGCTGGTCTGGCATTGATATATGACATCACAATAGAGAGGTGAATCTGGCATTGATATTTAACATCAATGTAGAGAGACTGGTCTGGCATTGATATGTGACATGACAATAGAGATGTTCGTTTGACATTGATATGTGAGATAACAATAGAGAGGTGAATCTGGCATTGATATTTAACATCACAGTAGAGAGGTTCGTCTGACATTGATATGTGACATCACAATAGAGAGGTGAATCTGGCATTGATATTCACCATCAATGTAGAGAGGCTGGTCTGGCATTGATATGTGACAAGACAATAGAGACGTTCGTTTGACATTGATATGTGACATCACAATAGAGACGCCGGTATGACATTGATATGTGACATAACAATAGAGAGGTGAATCTGGCATTGATATTTAACATCAATGTAGAGAGGCTGGTCTGGCATTGATATTTAACATAACAATAGAGAGGCTGGTCTGGCATTGATATGTGACATGACAATGGAGAGAAGAATCTGGCATTGATATGTGACATCACAGTAGAGAGGTGAATCTGGCATTGATATGTGACATCACAACAGAGAGGTGAATGTGACATTGATATTTAACATCAATGATGAGAGGTTCGTCTGGCATTGATATGTGACATCACAATAGAGAGGTGAATCTGGCATTAATATTTAACATCTATGTAGAGAGGCTGGTCTGGCATTGATATGTGACATCACAATAGAGAGGTGAATCTGGCATTGATATTTAACATCAATGATGAGAGCTTCTTCTGGCATTGATATGTGACATCACAATAGAGAGGTGAATCTGGCATTGATATTTAACATCACAGTAGAGAGTTTCGTCGGACATTGATATGTGACATCACAATAGAGAGGTGAATATGGCATTGATATTTAACATCACAGTAGAGAGGTTCTTCTGACATTGATATGTGACATCACAATAGAGAGGTGAATCTGGCATTGATATTTAACATCAATGATGAGAGCTTCTTCTGGCATTGATATGTGACATCACAATAGAGAGGTGAATCTGGCATTGATATTTAACATCACAGTAGAGAGTTTCGTCGGACATTGATATGTGAGATCACAATAGAGAGGTGAATCTGACATTGATATTTAACATCAATGTAGAGAGGCTGGTCTGGCATTGATATGTGACATCACAATAGAGAGGTGAATATGGCATTGATATTTAACATCACAGTAGAGAGGTTCTTCTGACATTGATATGTGACATCACAATAGAGAGGTGAATCTGGCATTGATATTTAACATCAATGTAGAGAGGCTGGTCTGGCATTGATATGTGACATCACAATAGAGAGGTGAATCTGGCATTGATATTTAACATCACAGTAGAGAGGTTCGTCTGACATTGATATGTGACATCACAATAGAGAGGTTCATCTGACATTAATATGTGACATCACAATAGAGAGATGAATCTGGCATTGATATTTAACATCAATGTAGAGAGGCTGGTCTGGCATTGATATGTGACATCACAGTAGAGAGGTTCATCTGACATTAATATGTGACATCACAATAGAGAGGTGAATCTGGCATTGATATTTAACATCAATGTAGAGAGGCTGGTCTGGCATGGATACATGACATCACAATAGAGAGGTGAATCTGGCATTGATATTTAACATCACAGTAGAGAGGCTGGTCTGGCATTGACATGTGACATGACAATAGAGAGGTGAATCTGGCATTGATATTCAACATCAATGTAGAGAGGCTGGTCTGGCATTGATATGTGAGATCACAATAGAGAGGTGAATCTGGCATCGATATTCAACATCAATGTAGAGAAGCTGGTCTGGCATTGATATTTAACATCACAGTAGAGAGGTTCGTCTGACATTGATATGTGACATCACAATAGAGAGGTGAATGTGACACTGATATTTAACATCAATGATGAGAGGTTCGTCTGGCATTGATATGTGACATCACAATAGAGAGGTGAATCTGGCATTGATATTTAACATCACAGTAGAGAGGTGAATCTGGCATTGATATTTAACATCACAGTAGAGAGTTTCGTCGGACATTGATATGTGACATCACAATAGAGAGGTGAATATGGCATTGATATTTAACATCACAGTAGAGAGTTTCGTCGGACATTGATATGTGACATCACAATAGAGAGGTTCGTTTGATATTGATATGTGACATCACAATAGAGAGGTGAATCTGGCATCGATATGTGACATCACAATAGAGAGGCTGGTCTGGCATTGTTATGTGACATCCCAATAGAGAGTTGAATCTGGCATTGATATTTAACATCAATGATGAGAGCTTCGTCTGGCATTGATATGTGACATCACAATAGAGAGGTGAATCTGGCATTGATATTTAACATCACAGTAGAGAGTTTCGTCGGACATTGATATGTGACATCACAATAGAGAGGTGAATATGGCATTGATATTTAACATCACAGTAGAGAGGTTCTTCTGACATTGATATGTGACATCACAATAGAGAGGTGAATCTGGAATTGATATTTAACATCAATGTAGAGAAGCTGGTCTGACATTGATATGTGACATCACAATAGAGAGGTGAATCTGGCATCGATATTCAACATCAATGTAGAGAAGCTGGTCTGACATTGATATGTGACATCACAATAGAGAGGTTCGTCTGACATTAATATGTGACATTACAATATAGAGGTTCATCTGACATTAATATGTGACATTACAATAGAGAGTTGAATCGGGCATTGATATTTAACATGAATGTAGAGAGGCTGGTCTAGCATTGATATGTGACATCACAATAGAGAGGTTCGTCTGACATTAATATGTGACATTACAATAGAGAGGTTCATCTGACATTAATATGTGACATCACAATAGAGAGTTCAATCTGGCATCGATATTCAACATCACAGTAGAGAGGTTCGTCTGACATTAATATGTGACATTACAATAGAGAGGTTCATCTGACATTAATATGTGACATTACAATAGAGAGTTGAATCTGGCATTGATATTTAACATCAATGTAGAGAGGCTGGTCTGGCATTGATATGTGACATCACAGTAGAGAGGTTCAACTGACATTGATATGTGACATCACAATAGAGAGGTGAATCTGTCATCGATATTCAACATCAATGTAGAGAGGTTGGTCTGGCATTGATATGTGACATCACAATAGAGAGGTTCGTCTGGCATTGATTTGTGACATCACAATAGAGACGTTCGTTTGACATTGATATGTGACATCACAATATAGAGGTGAATTTGGCATTGATATTTAACATCAATGTAGAGAGGCTGGTCTGGCATTGATATGTGACATCACAATAGACAGGTGAATCTGGCATTGATATTTAACATCAATGTAGAGAGGCAGGTCTGGCATTGATATGTGACATCACAATAGACAGGTGAATCTGGCATTGATATTTAACATCAATGTAGAGAGGCTGGTCTGGCATTGATATGTGATATCACAATAGAGAGGATCGTCTGACATTGATATTTAACATCAAAGTAGAGAGGCTGGTCTGGCATTAATATGTGACATCACAATAGACAGGTGAATCTGGCACTGATATTTAACATCAATGTAGAGAGACTGGTCTGGCATTGATATGTGACATCACAATAGACAGGTGAATCTGGCATCGATATGTGACATCACAATAGAGAGGTTGGTTTGATATTGATATGTCACATCACAATAGAGAGGTGAATCTGGCATCGATATTTAACATCAATGAAGATAGGCTAGTCTGACTTTGATATGTGACATCACAATAGAGAGGTGAATCTGGCATCGATATGTGACATCACAATAGAGAGGTTCGTTTCACTTTGATATGTGACATCACAATAGAGAGGTGAATCTGACATTGATATTTAACATCACAGTAGAGAGGCTGGTCTGGCATTGATATGTGACATCAGAATAGAGAGTTTTGTCTGACATTGATATGTGACATCCCAATAGAGAGGTGAATCTGGCATTGATATTGAACATATATGTAGAGAGTCAGGTCTGACATTGATATGTGACATCACAATAGAGAGGTGTATCTGGCATTGATATTGAACATATATGTAGAGAGTCAGGTCTGACATTGATATGTGACATCACAATAGAAAGGTTGGTTTGACATTGATATGTGACATCGCAATAGAGAGTTGAATCTGACACTGATATTTAACATCAATGTAGAGAGGTGAATCTGGCATTGATATGTGACATCATAATAGAGAGTTGAATCTGGCATTGATATTTAACATATATGTAGAGAGGTGAATCTGGCATTGATATGTGACATCACAATAGAGAGTTGAATCTGGCATTGATATTTAACATATATGTAGAGAGGCAGGTCTGACATTGATATGTGACATCACAATAGAGAGGTGAATCTGGCATTGATATTTAACATCAATGTAGAGAGGTGAATCTGGCATTGATATTTAACATCAATGTAGAGAGGTGAATCTGGCATTGATATGTGACATCACAATAGAGATGTGAGTCTGGCGTCGATATGTGACATCACAATAGAGAGGTGAATCTGGCGTCGATATGTGACATCACAATAGAGAGGTGAATCTGGCATTGATATGTGACATCACAGAAGAGAGGTGAATCTGGCATTGATAATTAACATCACAGTAGAGAGGTTCGTTTGACATTGATATGTGACATCACAATAAAGAGGTGAATCTGGCATCGATATTTAACTTCACAGTAGAGAGGTTCGTCTCACTTTGATATATGACATTACAATAGAGAGATGAATCTGGCATTGATATTTAACATCACAGTAGAGAGGTTTGTCTCACTTTGATATTTAACACCACAATAGAGAGGTTTCTCTGACATTGATATTTAACATCAATGTAGAGAGGCTGTTCTGGCATTGATATGTGACATCCCAATAGAGAGGTGAATCTGGTATCGATATGTGACATCACAATAGAGAGGTTCGTTTGATATTGATATGTGACATCACAATAGAGAGGTGAATTTGGCATTGATATTTAACATCAATGTAGAGAGGTTCGTCTGACTTTGATATGTGACATCACAATAGAGAGGTGAATCTGGCATCGATATTTAACATCAATGTAGAGAGGCTGGTCTGGCATTGATATGTGACATTACAATAGAGAGGTTCATTTCACATTGATATGTGACATCACAATAGAGAGGTGAATCTGGCATTGATAATTAACATCACAGTAGAGAGGATCGTCTGACATTGATATGTGACATCACAATAGAGAGGTGACTCTGGTATCGATATGTGACATCACAATAGAGAGGTTCGTTTGATATTGATATGTGACATCACAATAGAGAGGTGAATCCGGCATTGATATTTAACATCACAATAGAGAGGTTCATTTCACATTGATATGTGACATCACAATAGAGATGTGAGTCTGGCGTCGATATGTGACATCACAATAGAGAGGTGAATCTGGCGTCGATATGTGACATTACAATAGAGAGGTGAATCTGGCATTGATATGTGACATCACAGAAGAGAGGTGAATCTGGCATTGATAATTAACATCACAGTAGAGAGGCTGGTCTGGCATTGATCTGTGACATCACAATAGAGAGGTGAATCTGGCATTGATATTTAACATCAATGTAGAGAGGCTGGTCTGGCATTGATATGAGACATCACAATAGAGAGGTTCGTCTGACATTGATATTTGACATCACAATAGAGAGGTTCGTTTGACATTGATATGTGACATCACAATAGAGAGGTTCGTTTGATATTGATATGTGACATCACAATAGAGAGGTGAATCTGGCATCGATATGTGACATCACAATAGAGAGGCTGGTCTGGCATTGTTATGTGACATCCCAATAGAGAGGTGAATCTGGCATTGATATTTAACATCAATGTAGATAGGCTGGTCTGGCATTGATATGTGACATCACAATAGAGAGGTTCGTTTGACATTGATATGTGACATCACAATAGAGAGGTGAATCTGGCATTGATATTTAACATCAATGTAGATAGGCTGGTCTGGCATTGATATGTGACATCACAATAGAGAGGTGAATCTGGCATTGATATTTAACATCAATGTAGAGAGGCTGGTCTGGCATTGATATGTGACATCACAATAGAGAGGTGAATCTGGCATTGATATTTAACATCAATGTAGAGAGGCTGGTCTGGCATTGATATGTGACATCACAATAGAGAGGTGAATCTGGCATTGATATTTAACATCAATGTAGAGAGGCTGGTCTGGCATTGATATGAGACATCACAATAGAGAGGTTCGTCTGACATTGATATTTGACATCACAATAGAGAGGTTCGTTTGACATTGATATGTGACATCACAATAGAGAGGTGAATCTGGCATTGATAATTAACATCACAGTAGAGAGGATCGTCTGACATTGATATGTGACATCACAATAGAGAGGTTCGTTTGATATTGATATGTGACATCACAATAGAGAGGTGAATCAGGCATCGATATGTGACATCACAATAGAGAGGCTGGTCTGGCATTGTTATGTGACATCCCAATAGAGAGGTGAATCTGGCATTGATATTTAACATCAATGTAGAGAGGCTGGTCTGGCATTGATATGTGACATCACAATAGAGAGGTGAATCTGGCATTGATATGTGACATCACAATAGAGAGGTGAATCTGGCATTGATATTTAACATCAATGTAGAGAGGCTGGTCTGGCATTGATATGTGACATCACAATAGAGAGGTGAATCTGGCATTGATATTTAACATCAATGTAGATAGGCTGGTCTGGCATTGATATGTGACATCACAATAGAGAGGTTGGTCTGGCATTGATATTTAACATCACAATAGAGAGGTGAATTTGGCATTGATATTTAACATCAATGTAGAGAGGCTGGTCTGGCATTGATATTTGACATCACAACAGAGAGGTGAATCTGGCATTGATATTTAACATCAATGTAGATAGGCTGGTCTGGCATTGATATTTAACATCAATGTAGATAGGCTGGTCTGGCATTGATATTTAACATCAATGTAGAGAGGCTGGTCTGGCATTGATATTTGACATCACAATAGAGAGGTGAATCTGTCATTGATATTTAACATCACAGTAGAGAGGCTGGTCTGGCATTGATATGTGACATCACAATAGAGAGGTGAATCTGACATTGATATTTAACATCAATGTAGAGAGTTGAATCTGGCATTGATATGTGACATCACAATAGAGAGGTGAATTTGGCATCGATATGTGACATCACAATAGAGAGGTGAATCTGACATTGATATTTAACATCAATGTAGAGAGTTGAATCTGGCATTGATATGTGACATCACAATAGAGAGGTGAATCTGGCATTGATATTTAACATCAATGTAGAGAGGTGAGTCTGGCATTGATATGTGACATCACAATAGAGAGGTTCTTTTGACATATATATGTGACATCGCAATAGAGAGGTTCTTTTGACATTGATATGTGACATCACAATAGAGAGGTGAATCTGGCATCTATATGTGACATCACAATAGAGAGTTGAATCTGTAATTGATTTTTAACATATATGTAGAGAGGCAGGTCTGACATTGATATGTGACATCACAATAGAGAGGTTGGTCTGGCATTGATATTTAACATCACAATAGAGAGGTGAATCTGGCATTGATATTTAACATCAATGTAGAGAGGCTGGTCTGGCATTGATATTTGACATCACAACAGAGAGGTGAATCTGTCATTGATATTTAACATCACAGTAAAGAGGCTGGTCTGGCATTGACATGTGACATCACAATAGAGAGGTGAATCTGACATTGATATGTGACATCACAATAGAGAGGTTCTTTTGACATCCAGTGGCTTGCAAAAGTATTCGGCCCCCTTGAACTTTCCCACATTTTGTCACATTACAGCCACAAACATGAATCAATTTTTTTGGAATTCCACGTGAAAGACCAATACAAAGTGGTGTACACGTGAGAAGTGGAACGAAAGTCATACATGATTCCAAACATTTTTTACAAATAAATAACTGCAAAGTGGGGTGTGCGTAATTATTCAGCCCCCTTTGGTCTGAGTGCAGTCAGTTGCCCATAGACATTGCCTGATGAGTGCTAATGACTAAATAGAGTGCACCTGTGTGTAATCTAATGTCAGTACAAATACAGCTGCTCTGTGACGGCTTCAGAGGTTGTCTAAGAGAATATTGGGAGCAACAACACCATGAAGTCCAAAGAACACACCAGACAGGTCAGGGATAAAGTTATTGAGAAATTTAAAGCAGGCTTAGGCTACAAAAAGATTTCCCAAGCCTTGAACATCCCACGGAGCACTGTTCAAGCGATCATTCAGAAATGGAAGGAGTTTATAACTGTAAACCTACCAAGACAAGGCCGTCCACCTAAACTCACAGGCTGAACAAGGAGAGAGCTGATCAGAAATGCAGCCAAGAGGCTCATGGTGACTCTGGACGAGCTGCAGAGATCTACAGCTCAGGTGGGGGAATCTGTCCATAGGACAACTATTAGTTGTGCACTGCACAAAGTTGGCCTTTATGGAAGAGTGGCAAGAAGAAAGCCATTGTTAACAGAAAACCATAAGAAGTCCCGTTTGCAGTTTGCCACAAGCCATGTGGGGGACACAGCAAACATGTGGAAGAAGGTGCTCTGGTCAGATGAGACCAAAATGGAACTTTTTGGCCAAAATGCAAAACGCTATGTGTGGCGGAAAACTAACACTGCACATCACTCTGAACACACCATCCCCACTGTCAAATATGGTGGTGGCAGCATCATGCTCTGGGGGTGCTTCTCTTCAGCAGGGACAGGGAAGCTGGTAAGAGTTGATGGGAAGATGGATGGAGCCAAAAACAGGGCAATCTTGGAAGAAAACCTCTTGGAGTCTGCAAAAGACTTGAGACTGGGGCGGAGGTTCACCTTCCAGCAGGACAACGACCCTAAACATAAAGCCAGGGCAACAATGGAATGGTTTAAAACAAAACATATCCATGTGTTAGAATGGCCCAGTCAAAGTCCAGATCTAAATCCAATCGAGAATCTGTGGCAAGATCTGAAAACTGCTGTTCACAAACGCTGTCCATCTAATCTGACTGAGCTGGAGCTGTTTTGCAAAGAAGAATGGGCAAGGATTTCAGTCTCTAGATGTGCAAAGCTGGTAGAGACATACCCTAAAAGACTGGCAGCTGTAATTGCAGCAAAATGTGGTTCTACAAAGTAATGACTCAGGGGGCTGAATAGTTATGCACACCCCACTTTGCAGTTATTTATTTGTAACAAATGTTTGGAATCATGTATGATTTTCGTTGCACTTCTCACGTGTACACCACTTTGTATTGGTCTTTCACGTGGAATTCCAATAAAATTGATTCATGTTTGTGGCTGTAATGTGACAAAATGTGGGAAAGTTCAAGGGGGCCGAATACTTATGCAAGCCACTGTATATATGTGACATCGCAATAGAGAGGTTCTTTTGACATTGATATGTGACATCACAATAGAGAGGTGAATCTGGCATCTATATGTGACATCACAATAGAGAGTTGAATCTGGAATTGATATTTAACATATATGTAGAGAGGCAGGTCTGACATTGATATGTGACATCACAATAGAGAGGTGAATCTGGCATTGATATTTAACATCACAGTAGAGAGGTGAAACTGGCATTGATATGTGACATAACAATAGAGAGGTGAATCTGGCATTGATATGTGACATCACAATAGAGAGGTGAATCTGGCATTGATATGTGACATCACAATAGAGAGGTGAATCTGGTATTGATATTTAACATCAATGAAGAGAGGCTGGTCTGGCATTGATATGTGACATGACAATAGAGAGGTGAATCTGGCATTGATATGTGACATCACAATAGAGAGGTGAATCTGGCATTGATATGTGACATCACCATAGAGAGGTTAATCTGGCATTGATATGTGACATCAAAATAGAGAGGATCGTTTCACATTGATATTTGACATCACAGCAGTGAGGCGAAACTGGCATTGATATTTGAAATCACATTATAAACGCGAATCTGGGATTGATATTTGTTAGAGTGAATTGTTAAATGTTTGTCATTTTTATTCTTACCATTTGTACTTTAACTGTGTGTTGAAAGGAATTGTTTTGTTCTCCCCTCCCCAGATTCTCGAGGTTCTGAGTGGGGGGCTGTAGTGTTTTATCACAGGCAACATCCTTGTGAAGGTCTATTTGATGTGGTAAAACTTCCTGTCCTTTGTATGGCATCACATTCCTTGTTCACATGTATACCCATGTAAGCCGTTATATGTTAATGACCCTATGCATATTCAAGTAACCACAATAAAAGGAGTGCTAAGGGGAACCTGGCTGAGAGTCTGACGGAGGTCAAGTGGGTGGAACGACACTTGGCTCCAGGCAGGCCTCCCTCATGCATGAGTATCACAAAGAACTTTGCCTACTTTGTGTCTTGCTTGCTGTGTTATTACATTGCCTTTAACGTTCCAGCGAATAGGTTTAAGCTACAAACCTATCAATATTTGACATCACAATAGAGAGGTGAATCTGGCATTGATGTGTGACATCACAATAGATAGGTGAATCTGGCATTGACATGTGACATCACAATAGAGAGGCGACTCTGGCATTGATATGTGACATCACAATAGAGAGATGAATCTGGCATCGATATTCAACCCCAATGTAGAGAGGCTGGTCTGGCATTGATATGTGACATCACAATAGAGAGGTGAATCTGGCATCGATATTCAACATCAATGTAGAGAGGCTGGTCTGACATTGATATGTGACAACACAATAGAGAGGTGAATCTGGCATCGATATGTGACATCACAGTAGAGAGGTTCGTTTGATATTGATATGTGACATCACAATAGAGAGGTGAATCCGGCATTGATATTTAACATCAATGTAGAGAGGCTGGTCTGGCATTGATATTTAACATCACAGTAAAGAGGCTGGTCTGGCATTGATATGTGACATCACAATAGAGAGGTTCGTTTCACATTGATGTGTGACATCACAATAGAGAGGTGAATCTGGCATTGATATTTAACATCAATGTAGAGAGGTTCGTCTGACATTGATATGTGACATCACAATAGAGAGGTGAATCTGGCATCGATGTGTGACATCACAATAGAGAGGTTGGTTTGACATTGATATGTGAAATCGCAATAGAGAGGTGAATCTGACATTGATATTTAACATCAATGTAGAGAGGCAGGTCTGGCATTGATATGTGACATCACAATAGAGAGGATCGTTTGACATTGATATGTGACATCACAATAGAGAGTTGAATCTGGCATTGATATGTGACATCACAATAGAGAGGTGAATCTGGCATTGATATTTAACATCAATGTAGAGAGAGAGGTCTGGCATTGATATGTGACATCACAATAGAGAGGTGAATCTGGCACTGATATTTAATATCACAGTGGAGAGGTTCGTCTGACTTTGATATGTGACATCACAATAGAGAGGTGAATCTGTCATTGATATTTAACATCACAGTAGAGAGGTTCGTCTGGCATTGATATGTGACATCACAATAGACAGGTGAATCTGGCACTGATATTTAATATCACAGTAGAGAGGTTCGTCTGACGTTCATATGTTACATCACAATAGAGAGGTGAATCTGTCATTGATATTTAACATCACAGTAGAGAGGTTCGTCTGGCATTGATATGTGACATCACAATAGAGAGATGAATCTGGCATTGATATTTAACATCACAATAGAGAGGTTCGTCTGACATTGACGTGTGACATCACAATAGAGAGGTGAATCTGACATTGATATTTAACATATATGTAGAGAAGCAGGTCTGACATTGATATGTGACATCACAATAGAGAGGTGAATCTGGAATTGATATTTAACATCAATGTAGAGAGTTGAATCTGGCATTGATATTTAACATCAATGATGAGAGGTTCGTCTGGCATTGATATGTGACATCACAATAGAGAGGTGAATCTGGCATTAATATTTAACATCTATGTAGAGAGGCTGGTCTGGCATTGATATGTGACATCACAATAGAGAGGTGAATCTGGCATTGATATTTAACATCAACGTAGAGAGGCTGGTTTGGCATTGATATGTGACATCACAATAGAGAGGTGAATCTGGCATTGATATTTAACATCAACGTAGAGAGGCTGGTCTGGCATTGATATTTGACATCACAATAGAGAGGTGAATCTGGCATTGATATTTGACATCACATTAGAAACGCTAATCTGGCATTGATATTTGACATCACAGCAGTGAGGCGAATCTGGCATTCCCTGTTTGACATCACAGCAGTGAGGCGAATCTGGCATTGATATTTGACATGACAATAGAGAGGCAAAACTGGCATTGATATTTGACATCATAATAGACAGGAGAATATGGCATTGATATTTGACATCACAGCAGAGATGAGAGTCCGGTATTGATATTTGACATCACATGAGAGACGCCAATCTGGCATTGATATTTGACATCACAGCAGTGAGGCGAATCTGGCATTCCTATTTGACATCACAGCAGTGAGGCGAATCTGGCATTGATATTTGACATGACAATAGAGAGGCAAAACTGGCATTGATATTTGACATCATAATAGACAGGAGAATATGGCATTGATATTTGACATCATAATAGAGAGGATAATCTGGCATTGATATTTGAAAACACAATAGAGAAGCGAATCTCGCTTTGATATGTGACATCACAGTAAAGAGGTGAATGTGGCATTGATATTTGAAATCAGAAGAGAGAGGCGAATCTCGCTTTGATATGTGACATCACAACAGAGAGGCGAATCTGGCATTGATCTTTGACATCACAGCAGTGAGGCGAATCTGGCATTGATCTTTTGGCATCATAATAGAGACGAGTATCTGGCATTGATATGTGACATCACAACAAACAGGCAAATCTCGTATTGATATGTGACATCACGATAGAAAGGCGAATCTGGTATTGATAATTGACATCACAGCAAAGATGCGAGTATGATATTGTTTTATGACATCACAGCTGAGAGAAGAATCTGGCATTGATTTTTGACAACACAATAGAGGGATGAATCTGGCATTGATATTTGACATCACAACAGAGAGGCGAATATGGCATTGATATTTGACATCACAATAGAGAGGTGAATCTGGTATACATATTTGACATGACAATAGAGAGGTGAATCTGGTATTGATATTTGACTTAACAATAGAGAGGCGAATCTGGCATTGATATTTGACATCACAATAGAGAGGTGAATCTGGTATACATATTTGACATTACAATAGAGAGGTGAATCTGGTATTGATATTTGACTTAACAATAGAGAAGTTAATCTGGCATTGATATTTGACATCAGAACAGAGAGCCGAATCTGGTATTGATATTTGACATGACAATAGAGAGGTGAATCTGGCATTGATATGTGACATGACAATAGAGAGGAGAATCTGGCATTGATATTTGACATCACAATAGAGAGGCAAAACTGGCATTGATATTTGACATCACATTAGAAACGCGAATCTGGCATTGATATTTGACATCACAGCAGTGAGGCGAATCTGGCATTGATATTTGAGATCACAATAGAGAGGCGAATCTGGCATTGATATTTGACAAGACAATAGAGAGGCGAAACTGGCATTGATATTTGACATCACAATAGACAGGCGAATCTCACATTGATATGTGACATCAAAACAGAGAGGCGAATCTGGCATTGATATTTGACATCACAATAGAGAGGTGAATCTGGTATTGATATTTGACTTAACAATAGAGAAGTTCAGCTGGCATTGATATTTGACATCAGAACAGAGATTCGAATCTGGTATTGATATTTGACATGACAATAGAGAGGTGAATCTGGCATTGATACGTGACATCACAATAGAGAGGCGAATCTGGCATTGATATTTGGCACCATCATAGTGAGGAGAATCTGGTATTGATATTTGACTTAACAATAGAGAAGTTCAGCTGGCATTGATATTTGACATCAGAACAGAGAGGCGAATCTGGTATTGATATTTGTCATCTCAATAGAGAGGCAAAACTGGAATTGATATTTGATATCACATTAGAAACGCGAATCTGGCATTGATATTTGACATCACAATAGAGAGGCGAATCTTGCATTGATATTTAACATCACAGCAGTGAGGCGAATCTGGCATTGATATTTGAGATCACAATAGAGAGGCGAATCTGGCATTGATATTTGACATCACAGCAGTGACGCGAATCTGTCATTGCTATTTGACACCACAGCAGTGAGGCGAAACTGGCATTGATATTTGACATGACAATAGAGAGGCGAAACTGGCATGGATATTTGACATCATAATAGAGAGGAGAATCTGGCATTGATATTTGACATCACATTAGAGAGGCGAATCTGGCTTTGATATTTGACATCACAATAGAGAGGTGAATCTGGCTTTGATATTTGACATCACAATAGAGAGGCGAATCTGGCTTTGATATTTGACATCACAATAGAGAGGCGAATCTGGCTTTGATATTTGACATCACAATAGAGAGGTGAATCTGGCATTGATATTTGACATCACAATAGAGAGGCGAATCTGCATTGATATTTGACATCAGAACAGAGAGGCGAATTTGGTATGGATATTTGACATCATAGCAGTGAGGCGAATCTGGCATTGATATTTGACCTGACAATAGAGAGGCGAAACTGGCATTGATATTTGTCATCACAGCAGTGAGGCGAACCTGGCATTGATATTTGACATCACAGCAGTGAGGCGAATCTGGCATTGATATGTGACATCACATCGGAGACGCGAATCTGGCATTGATATTTGACATCACAGCAGAGAGATGAATTTGGCATTGATATTTGACATCACATCAGAGACGCGAATCTGGCATTGAGATTTGGCATCATCATAGTGAGGAGAATCTGGCATTGATATTTGACATCACAGCAGAGACGAGAGTCCGGTATTTATATTTGACATCACATGAGAGACGCCAATCTGGCATTGATATTTGACATCACAGCAGTGAGGCGAATCTGGCATTGATATTTGACATCATAATAGAGAGGAGAATCTGGCATTGATATTTGACATCACAATAGAGAAGCGAATCTCGCTTTGATATGTGACATCACAGCAGTGAGGCGAATCTGGCATTGATATTTGACATCACAATAGAGAGGCGAATCTGGCATTGATATTTGTCATCACAGCAGTGAGGCGAATCTGGCATTGATATGTGACATCACATCAGAGACGCGAATCTGGCATTGATATTTGACATCATAATAGAGAGGAGAATCTGGCATTGATATTTGACATCACAATAGAGAAGCGAATCTCGCTTTGATATGTGACATAACAGTAAAGAGGTGAATCTGGCATTGATATTTGACATCACAATAGAGAGGCGAATCTGGCATTGATATTTGACATCACAGCAGTGAGGCGAACCTGGCATTGATATTTGACCTGACAATAGAGAGGCGAAACTGGCATTGATATTTGTCATCACAGCAGTGAGGCGAATCTGGCATTCCTATTTGACATCACAGCAGTGAGGCGAATCTGGCATTGATATTTGACATGACAATAGAGAGGCAAAACTGGCATTGATATTTGACATCACAGCAGAGACGAGAGTCCGGTATTGATATTTGACATCACATGAGAGACGCCAATCTGGCATTGATATTTGACATCACAGCAGTGAGGCGAATCTGGCATTGATATGTGACATCACATCAGAGACGCGAATCTGGCATTGATATTTGACATCACATCAGAGACGCGAATCTGGCATTGATATTTGACATCACATCGGAGACGCGAATCTGGCATTGATATTTGACATGACAGCAGAGAGACGAATCTGGCATTGATATTTGACATAACAATACAGAGGCGGATCTGGCATTGATATTTGACATCACATGAGAGACGCGAATCTGGCATTGAAATTTGACATCACAATAGACAGACGAATCTCACACTGATATGTGACATCAAAACAGAGAGGCGAATGTGGCATTGATATTTGACATCACAGCAGTGAGGCGAATCTGTCATTGCTATTTGACACCACAGCAGTGAGGCGAATCTGGCATTGATATTTGACATGACAATAGAGAGGCAAAACTGGCATTGATAATTGACATCATAATAGAGAGGAGAATCTGGCATTGATATTTGACATCACATTAGAGAAGCGAATCTCGCTATGCTATGTGACATCACAGTAAAGAGGTGAATCTGGCATTGATATTTGACATCACAATAGAGAGGCGAATCTGGCTTTGATATTTGACATCACAATATAGAGGTGAATCTGGCATTGATATTTGACATCACAATAGAGAGGCGAATCTGGCATTGATATTTGACATCAGAACATAGAGGCGAATTTGGTATTGATATTTGACATCATAGCAGTGAGGCGAATCTGGCATTGATATTTGACCTGACAATAGAGAGGCGAAACTGGCATTGATATTTGTCATCACAGCAGTGAGGCGAATCTGGCATTGATATTTGACTTAACAATTGAGAGGTAACTCTGGCATTGATATGTGACATCACAGCAGAGAGACGAATCTGGCATTGATATTTGACATAACAATACAGAGGCGGATCTGGCATTGATATTTGACATCACATCAGAGACGCGAATCTGGCATTGAGATTTGGCATCATCATAGTGAGGAGAATCTGGCATTGATATTTGACATCACAGCAGTGACGAGAGTCCGGTATTTATATTTGACATCACATGAGAGACGCCAATCTGGCATTGATATTTGACATCACAGCAGTGAGGCGAATCTGGCATTGATATTTGACATCATAATAGAGAGGAGAATCTGGCATTGATATTTGACATCACAATAGAGAAGCGAATCTCGCTTTGATATGTGACATAACAGTAAAGAGGTGAATCTGGCATTGATATTTGACATCACAATAGAGAGGCGAATCTGGCATTGATATTTGACATCACAGCAGTGAGGCGAACCTGGCATTGATATTTGACCTGACAATAGAGAGGCGAAACTGGCATTGATATTTGTCATCACAGCAGTGAGGCGAATCTGGCATTCCTATTTGACATCACAGCAGTGAGGCGAACCTGGCATTGATATTTGACATGACAATAGAGAGGCAAAACTGGCATTGATATTTGACATCATAATAGACAGGAGAATATGGCATTGATATTTGACATCACAGCAGAGACGAGAGTCCGGTATTGATATTTGACATCACATGAGAGACGCCAATCTGGCATTGATATTTGACATCACAGCAGTGAGGCGAATCTGGCATTGATCTTTTGGCATCATAATAGAGACGAGTATCTGGCATTGATATGTGACATCACAACAAACAGGCAAATCTCGTATTGATATGTGACATCACGATAGAAAGGCGAATCTGTTATTGATATTTGACATCACAACAGAGAGGCGAATCTGGCATTGATATTTGACATCACAACAGAGAGGCGAATATGGCATTGATATTTGACATCACAATAGAGAGGTGAATCTGGTATACATATTTGACATTACAATAGAGAGTTGATTCTGGCATTGATATTTAACTTAACAACATAGAGGTGAATTTGACATTGTTATTTGACTTCACAATAGAGAGGTGAATCTGGCATTGATATTTGACATCACAACAGAGAGGCGAATATGGCATTGATATTTTACATCACAATAGTGAGTTGAATCTGGCATTGATATTTGACTTAACAATAGAGAGTTGAATCTGGCATTGATGTTTAACATCACAGCAGAGAGGCGAGTCCGGTATTGATATTTGACATCACATGAGAGACGCCAATCTGACATTGATATTTGACATCACAGCAGTGAGGCGAATCTGGCATTGATATTTGACATCATAATAGAGAGGATAATCTGGCAATGATATTTGACATCACAATAGAGAAGCGAATCTCGCTTTGATATGTGACATTACAGTAAAGAGGTGAATGTGGCATTGATATTTGAAATCAGAAGAGAGAGGCGAATCTCGCTTTGATATGTGACATCACAACAGAGAGGCGAATCTGGCATTGATATTTGACATCACAGCAGTGAGGCGAATGTGGCATTGATCTTTTGGCATCATAATAGAGACGAGTATCTGGCATTGATATGTGACATCACAACAAACAGGCAAATCTCGTATTGATATGTGACATCACGATAGAAAGGCGAATCTGGTATTGATAATTGACATCACAGCAGAGATGCGAGTATGATATTGATTTATGACATCACAGCTGAGAGAAGAATCTGGCATTGATTTTTGACAAAACAATAGAGGGATGAATCTGGCATTGATATTTGACTTAACAATAGAGAGTTGAATCTGGCATTGATGTTTAACATCACAGCAGAGAGGCGAGTCTGACATTGCTATTTGACATCACAATAGAGAGGAGAATCTGGCATTGACATTTGACATCACAGCTGAGAGACAATTCTGGCATTGATATTTGACATCACAATAGAGAGACGAATCTTGCATTCATATTTGACATCACAATAGAGAGGCGAATCTCGCATTGATATTTGACTTAACAATAGAGACTCGAATCTGGCATTGATTTTTGACTTAACAATTGAGAGGTGAATCTGGCATTGATATTTGACTTAACAATACAGAGTCGAATCTGGCATTGATTTTTGACTTAACAACAGAGAGGTGAATCTCGCATTAATATTTGACTTAATAAGAGAGAGGCGAATCTGGCATTGATATTTGACATCACAATAGAAAGGCGAATCTGGCATTGATATGTAACATCACAATAGAGATGTGAATCTTGCATTGATATTTGACATCAAAGTAGAGAGGAGAATCTGGCATTGATATGTGACATCACAATAGATACGAGAAACTGGCATTGATATGTGACATCACAATAGAGAGGCGAATCTGGCATTGATATTTGACATCACCACAGAGAGGCGAATCTGGCATTGATATGTGACATCAAATCAGAGACGTGAATCTGGCATTGATATGAGACATCACAATAGAGATGTGAATCTTGCATTGATATTTGACATCATAATAGAGAGTCGAATCTGGCACTGATATTTGAAATCACAATAGTGAGGTGAATCTGGTATCTATATTTGACATCACAGCAGAGAGGGGAATCTGGAATTGATATGTGACATCACAATAGAGAGGCAAATTTGGAAGTGATATTTGACATCCACATTGTTATGTTAAATATCAATGCCAGATTCGCCTCTCTGTTGTGATTTCAAATATCAATTCCAGATTCGCCTCTCTTTTGTGAAAACAAATATCAATGCCAGATTCTCCTCTCTATTGTGAAGTAAAATGTCAATGTCAGATTCGCCTCTCTTTTGTGATGTCAAATATCAATGCCAGATTCGCCTCTCTGTTGTGATGTCACATATCAATGCGTGATTCGCCTCTCTTTTGTGATGTCACATATCAATACCAGATTCGCCTCTCTATTGTTATGTCACATATCAATGCGTGATTCGCCTCTCTGTTGTGTTGTCAAATATCAATGCCAGATTCGCCTCTCTGTTGTAATGTCACATATCAATGCGTGATTCGCCTCTCTGCTGTGATGTCAAATATCAATTCCAGATTCGCCTCTCTGTTGTGATGTCAAATATAAATGCGTGATTCCCCTCTCTATTGTGATGTTGTCAAAAGAAAATTGTACTTAGCAGTCAGTATAAGCTTTTAATGATATAAGTCTACATATGATAGAATACTGTATGATAACCTTTTGATGACTTTGACTGTTGTCAACTACAAGACCTGTTTCTGTTTTATAAATTCTTTCTCACAGCGATAAAAGCTGAACAAGCAGGAAGAGGAGAGCTGAACACTTTTATCTGCGCTCCCTAACAAGAAGAGGGGCCGCGTCCTTCTGAATCTCACAACACACACACATACACCTGAACCTCTCTTATCTTCACTCCCTACGCACTAACGTTCCTCTGCCTATGAATAGACGTATTCACTGTTGTATTACTTTTGTATATAAATAAAGACCAGAGCGGTAACAGAGCGCTGATCACAGGGCCCCCACTCTGATGTGAGCGTTCTGTGACCGCCATTGCAAGTAAAGACTTGCAGTGTGTGTATCTCTTCACTCTTAGACTCTCAGCTGAAGAAGTGTCTTTAGAATAAATCTCTTCAGATGTCACATATCAATGTGTGATTCGCCTCTCTGTTGTGATGTCACATATCAATGCCAGATTCGCCTCTCTATTGTGATGTCAAATATCAATGCCAGATTCGCCTCTCCATTGTGAAGTCACATATCAATGCCAAATTCGCCTCTCCATTGTGATGTCACATATCAATGCCAGATTCGCCTCTCCTTTGTGATGTCACATATCAATGCCAAATTCGCCTCTCTATTGTGATGTCACATACCAATGCCAGATTCGCCTCTCTATTGTGATGTCACATATCGATGCCACATTCGCCTCTCCATTGTGAAATCACATATCAATGCCAGATTCGCCTCTCCATTGTGATGTCACATATCAATGCCAGATTCGTGTCTCTGATGTGATGTCACTGATCAATACCAGACTCACGTCTCTGCTGTGATGTCAATTATCAATACCAGATTTGCCTCTCTATTGTCATGTCACATATCAATGCCAGATTCGACTCTCTATTGTGATGTCAAATATCAATGCCAGATTCGCCTCTCTACATTGATGTTAAATATCAATGCCAGATTCGCCTCTGTTGTGATGTCAGATATCAATGCCAAAATCGCCTCTCTATTGTGATGTCACATATCAATGCCAGAATTGCCTCTCTATTGTGATGTCACATATCAATGGGAGATTCGCCTCTCTATTGTGATGTCACATATCAATGCCAGGTTCGCGTTTCTATTGTGTTGTCAAATATCAATGCCAGATTCGCCTCTCTTTTGTAATGTCAAATATCAATGCCAGAATCGCCTCTCTATTGTGATGTCACATATCATTTCCAGAATCACCTCTCTATTGTGATGTCACATATCAATGCCATATTCGCCTCTCTGTTGTGATGTCAAATGTCAATGCCAGATTCGCCTCTCTGTTGTGATGTCACATATCAATGGGATAAGCGCCTCTCTATTGTGATGTCACATATCAATGCCATATTCGCCTCTCTATTGTTTGAAATGCCCCTAATGATCGGCCCAAAGCAAGAACCAGTTTACCGCGCGTACAAAATAAGGGACTTGGAAGCGCTGGTTAAACAGCTTCCACCCATAACAGAGGGAGGAGCAGCTTGGTTGAGGAAGTTAAGAACCTTAACAGAAGGGGAGGAGCTAGCCATTGGAGACTTCCGGGCGATAGCAGGAAGATGTATGCTAGGCAGAGGATTAGCAGACGTAGAGGAAATTGCTAACACCACAGCCTACCCAATTGACATGCCATATAACACGGTGGAAGACAAGCTAGCTGACGCAGTCCGTGAGAAATATATGATACCAAATTTAGGGTCCATACCAAAGATTTCCTGGGACCCCAAATACACCCCCAGAGAATTTCTGGAGAGAGCTAAGCAAGCAAGCAAGCAATTTAAGGAACAATGGATGTCACAAACTGGCATACATCCAGGCCAGGAAGGAGAGCACAGAGCGTGGTTTCACGCAGCGGTGCTGAAGGGGCTTCCGGACAAAGTAACAACCGATTTAGAAAAGAACCCAGATTTTACAGTGGCAGACTCTACCCAGTGGGAGAGACACGTGGTCCATCGGCTCCAGTTGGAAGAGGACGAGGCGAACAAACAACTAGAAGACGCACAGGCGTAACTGTTGAAGTTACAGCTGAATGAAGCCTGTGAGAAGCATAATTCTAAGAAAAAAGAGCGGAAAGAGGCCAACAAAACTATGATGATTGTAAAGCCCAAAGCTGATCCCGTGCCTTACTGGCCAGATCTTGATCCTAACCTTTATGACTCTGCCACTTACAGACCCAGCTCTGATCAAGCTGGGCAAACAAACTTTGAAGCACCGATATGTGGTCTCCCCACAAGTGCCTGTGAATCTGATGGGCAGAGACTTACTCATCAAACTGGGAGCCACTATCATGTGTTCTGATGGATTAACTGTGACTCTGCCAGGAGGAACGCCTCTCCCATGCCTGGAAACAAACTCAAAGAATCAGTACTTGATGCAAGACTGTGAACAACCCATAGCTGACATTTACTGGGGGCGCCTGGTAAAAGAAGGCATTCTGAGACAATACCAATAATGGAAACCCTGGATCATGAGCCTTGCGGTTTATTCCCTGCCTCGCGATCCCTACCACGTCACTCTTTTCTACGATGATTTCTACGATGATGTATACCGGGAAGGTCATCAGGCAAAGGAACTGGGATCAATGGTCAAGCGGGCGCTGGATAACATTTGGTGGCAAAGCACCCAAATTCCAAATGTCTGGTATACACCAAAATGTAAAACGTACCGTATCACTTGTTTTGTCCAACGACGCAGTGATACTAGAACATCAACAAATATCGAGAACACATGGCAGGGAGAGAACGGATCACCCAGACGCAGTGGCGGAACTTTCGTAATTGGCTGACACTCTGTGGTCTACTGGACCCACAGATGTCGGCCTAGCCAATTGTTCGCCTGTTCTGTTCCAGCTCAAGTCAGAAACACCAATTTCACGACCACAGTATAAGCACAAACCTGAAGCAGAGGAAGGGATTGCTGAGACGATTGAAGGGCTGCTGAAAGTAGGAGTGCTTGAGCCCTAGCAATCCTTTTGGAACACACCAATTTTGCCGGTGGAGAAACATGGGACAGGGAAGTACCGAATGGCGCATGACCTCAGGGCCATTAACGCCATATTACGTACTGACACTGTGCCCGTACCTAACCCGTACACAGCTCTAACAGCCATTACATGGGACCAAAAGTGGTTCACATGCATTGACCTTGCTAACGCATTCTTCTGTCTCCCCTTACACGACTCACTCAGAGACATTTTCTCATTCACATACAGAGGTCGCCAGTATAGATACACACGTCTGCCACAAGGCTTTGCACTCTCCCCTGGCATTTTCAATCAGGTGCTCAAAGAGGCCCTGTCACGTTGTCAGTTGCCTGAGGGGTGTACACTGATACAGTATGTCAGGGGTGGGCAGGGGTGGCCCCGAGGGCCGGTGTCAGCCATTGGTGTGTGTAGATGCTCTGACCAGCTGGCCAGAAGCATGGGCTACTAAAAGGGAGGATGCTAAAAGTGTGATTAATCAATCATTATATTCCCAGGCACGGGTTTCCCAAGCGCATTAGATCAGACAATGGGACCCACTTTAAGAACCAAGACCTGGCGGAGGTGGAGAGGATGTTGGGAGTAAAACACAGGTTTGGGACAGTGTACCATCCTCAATCTCAAGGGAAAGTAGAGAGAATGAACTTAAACTTGAAAAACAAGTTGTCTAAAATTTGTGCACAGACGGGGCTAAATTGGGTTTCAGCCCTGCCAATTGCTCTAATGACTATAAGATGTTCTGTTAACCAATCCACAGGTTTCACACCCTACGAGCTGCAGACGGGAAGGCAGTTCAGAGCACCCTGGACAGCGGTCCCGGCGGAACCGAGTATCAAAAGTAACAGGTCTCATGTAGAATATTGGAATGAATTAAAAGCTCTTGTTTCGAGTTTCACAAAACAGGTTACGCCTGGAGTACACACTGTGGACAGGGCGACCCCTGAGGCAAAACCGGTGTGGCTGAAGGTCATCAAACGCAAGTGGAAAGAGCCCCGCTGGACCGGTCCGTACGAGGTGACTGCCCGGATGGCTACAGCAGTTCAACTGAAAGGAAAAGGCGACACCTGGTTCCACTGGTCGCAGTGTGCACTAGCAGACGAGAGCTTGGTGGAGGAAAACTTGTCTCCACCCAACACAGGTGTCAACGAAATACAGAGGCATAATAAATCCTCTCACCTGTGCAACGGGCCGACCAGCAGTCTACCTGGGAGGCTGAAGAAAGAAGAGGGGTATCGCAGAAAGTCGCCGCACCAGCGAAAAGGAGTGGTAACAAATCAGTAACTCCAGAAAGGGGAGAAATTTCTAGCCAAAGTGCAAAAGAACACACAACACAATGCAAACACACGAATCAGAGATACGTAATGAGAAAAAACTTATTAAAATGTTCCTTACAACCACATGTTTATTATATGCAATAATATTGATCATGGCTGTGTGTTTTATTGTCTATATTTTGCAGAGCACCCAAGGCCACTTGTCCGAACACGGAGGCCAGTCCAGCACAGCACTTCCTGAGACATTAATTGCCGAAATGGGACCGTTGAGAAGACCAAAGCGCGAGGTGTCAGGTAAAGGGGATGAGTGCCTTAGCACATATAATGGCATAGAACTGGACTACGTTAAAGGGTCCACAAGCTCATTCACGTTTGACTTGTGTGAGGTCATTGAGTGTAAAGGGGCTAGTAGCAGCTGGAGGGGATATGATGTGTGGGTCTGTAATCACCCAATGATATGCACCAGGAGAGGGAGCCCTTATTCCAGTCCAGGGATCCATCGTTCAGGGGGAGTATATACAGCAGGGCAATGGTGTTCCTGGGATAACGTGGTAAGTTGGACAGGAGTAGGGTGGCAGCCTGAAGGGTTTAGCCAAGTTAAGTGGGAAGGATTTCGAAGAAGTGTTGCGGCAGGCCATATCCACAATAGGGAAGACCATCGAAGCTGCTGAGACAGCTGAGATAAACCCTGAAAATGATACTGCTGACCAGACTTGCCCTGTGGTAGGATCCACACAACTTGGAGCCTCACCTTCAGTCTTAACTGAACTGCCTCACCCTCCTGAACCCATTCAGGGCACATTCCAACGCCCCATGAGACCAAACTTGACACCTCAAATATTGAGCCCAACTGACCTCAACCCACCAGAGGTTCAGAAAATAGTAGTTGAGCATGTTGTCAAGAGTGTTGAGAAGACATCACATGCTCACTCTACATTAAGACTCAGAGCTTTCTCTGGCAAGATGCCCAGACCTTACAGCGAAGCTGACTATGAAACATGGCGTTCTCATGTTGACTTGTTGATGGAAGATGCTTCTTTGTCTGAGTTGGAAAAAACTCGTAAGATACTTGAAAGTCTCCTTGCTCCCGCTTCTGATGTCATCCGCCCTCTTGGGCCAGAAGCCACTCCTGCAGACTACCTTAAACTTCTGGATTCAGCTTTTAGCACCGTCGAAGATGGTGAGGAACTGTTTGTACGCTTCATGAACACCCTCCAAGATCACGGTGAAAAGCCCTCTGCTTATCTGCTTCTTTTGCAGGTGGCAGTCAATCACACTGACAGGGGATTTCTTTAAATCACCTTGCCGTTCTTCAGCTAAGACATGTGAGTTAGAAAACACAAACACTGCAGTTCTTTCACTTGCGAGGACGGTCACAGAGCGCTCGCACAAGAGACACTCATGGACTCGCGCTTTGTCACCGTCTGCGTTCTTTATTTATACAAGATTGTTCTGTGTGTGTGTGTGTGTTACCAAGATAACAACGTCACTCAGAGCAGCGGGTTTTTCCCTTTTCTACATCTGTGTGTTCTTGTAAAAAGAGCTGAGGTTTCACTTCTCTACATCTAAATGTTCTCTGAAAACAGGAAGCGGTTATTTGCTGAATGGGTTCATCACACAAGTTACTAGGTGAAAAGTCATGTAGACATATGGTTTGCTTAGTGATACATAAAAGAATACATTTCATGTAGCTGATAACACTATATAAAAACAATTTTCCTTTGACATTCCCTGCTGTTTATCAGAACAATGAAATGTATCAATAAGTAACTACTTGTCTTTCACATTTTCAGTTACTACATCATTATTTGCACTTCATCTTCATCTAACATATAGGAAAAGAAGTCTTCATGATCTTCATTGATTTCAGTACATCTGCGTATGCTGTGAATGATTAACTTGTCATCTGTGAAATTACAGCTTTTAAACAAGGAATAACTCAAATAAAGAAAACAAAATTAAACCAGGAAAACTCCAACGCCAATCAACCGTCTCTATAGCATCTGAAGTCATGTTTAAAGAATGTACATTATCTGGTATTTAGGTGCAGCATGTGGTGTTGAATAAGACGCACAATCCTCCTTTCTCAGCCAGGATCATGTGCAGTGCTACACGATGTTGCATTACAGCAATTCTGAGAGCGTCTATTTCTTGGTTTTGTCCCTCGTTGACCTTTCAGGATGCTTTGAGAAACAAGCCGAATCTATAGTCCAGTATCTCACTTCTGAGAGGACGTTTTTCCAACTCCTGCCCACAGGAAGAGTGAGTTGAGTACCTTTTGTCCAGTTGTCCAGATTTTGAATTCTTCAGGTACGTCGGTTTCCCAGATTGAGTCATGTGGTCTGGCTGTTGAAGTTGAGCGTTTCTTCCTGGATGAGGATGAGGATGTTGTTGTTGTTGTTGTGCACTTTACAAAAGTCATTCTGAAGGTGTGATCGGAGATCAGAATTAGTGCACATGTTCCAGGGTGTTTCCCATAAATGGTTGTGTTTAATATGCTCGACATGTGCGAGCAGACGTAACAGTCTTTCTCTGTGATCGTCCATCTTCTCTGTCTGCCTCGTGGCTCAGCTGCTGTTGGCATCAGCTGGGGTCCTGTAAGGGTGAGCTTTGTAGTCAAGGTAACCAGGAGGGTTCCCCTTCACACCTACACCTGGGTGCCTATAGTTGAGTGGATAGAGATTGGAGTGTGGGCTTACCTGACTGGGGCCCAAGAATGCACTTACCACCCTCACCCCCGAAACAACCAAGCGTAGGCGCTTCCTCCTTGGTGTCGGGGCTTCCCGGGACCTCAGCCTTTTTGCATTGGCTCTGATGTATCCAGGAGGGTCTCTCTGCAGTTTTACAGGCTGTGGGTGTTGTCAATAACACTTTGTATTGGCCCTCCAAATGGGGTAAACTCCAATTTTTCCTCTGGAGCACCCCTTTCGCCTGGTTTCAACCTGCAAGAGACTGGAGAAGAGTCTTACGGCAGTTTATTGTTCAAAACAATATCCTTATTTTCTAGTAGTTTTGCCATCCATTCTGCCAGAGTTGTTTCTCTGACAGATTTGTCTAAAGGTTCACTTTTTGCAACTGAGATTGCATCTGCGTTCTGTGCAGGGACTTGCAAGGTTTTCCTTCACAAGTCATCAGATCATTTTCTAGTTGTGCTCCACACTTTAACCATTTCTTCTGTTCTGTAGTTGGTGTGGCTTTTTGTTCATCTTTAAGTACATCAAGTGGTATTTGCATAGAGGACGCAGACATTAATGTGTCTACAGTTTGCTGTGCGGCTAACTTAGCTGCTTGATCTGCAAAGTTATTGCCTTTAGATATTTCTGATTTATCTTTCTGATGTGCAGCAAAGTGATGTACTGCTAAAAAAAACATATTGACTGTCAGTATATATATTTATGTCTTGGCCTGCGTGCAATTTACATGCACGTATGACTGCTGTGAGTTCTGCACTCTGAGCAGAGTGGGAGGATGTTAGCGGTTTCGCTTCTAAAACTCTGTTTGCTGTAGTTACTGCATAGCCGACGCAGTTTCATCCTAGGCTATTTTTAGACGCTGAGCCGTCTACAAAAATGTCGGTGAAACCAGCTTGTGGGTACTGTGAATGTCAACACGTGGCTTTGTCTCCTCATCTAATTTTTTCATACAGCAGTGTGGATGACCTTCTTCGGGTGAGGCCAAAAGTGTGCTCGGGTTCAACTGACCGCACTTCTCGATTCTAATGTGTGATTGTGACAATAAGATTCCAACATATGAGAGCTGTCTTGCATGTATCAGGTAAGAGAAATTGGCTTAGATTAAAATTGAAGTCACCGCGTGTGGTACTCTAATAATCAAAGTGTGCTCTAAAACAATGTCAGGCAATGCTAAACTATATTCATTTGTAATACTAGTTTCAAGTTACTGAATGCTTCTTCTGTTTCATTTCTTTGTAGATGCAACACTACATTTTTACTTAAGGCATTTTAGGCAATTCCTATTTTTCAAAGAATTCATACATCTCACACATCTTACATATTTCAAACTTTTAAGCTAGGATTAAAAACTTTGCATTACTTACAGCTCATAGCTCACAGCTCTAAAACTAGACATTAGTAAATCATATGCCTAATCATTATGTGTCATTGTGATCCACAAGTATGATCACAAATTTGTTTTTCAAACCAACAAAACAAACAAACAAAAACAAAAATCAAATTGCCGATGGCGTGAACGCTTTACGCACATGAGTCAGGACACAAAAAGAAAAAAAGAAAAAGCTGCTCTCAGAAACAAAGCAGAAGTGTGAGGAAAAAAACTGAGCTCACAGACAGCTGCATGTGTGAGCTTTAATATGCAGCTTCTGCTCTAAAAGACAAATAACAATAAAAAATGTGTAACTTGCTCATCAGCTTGGTAGTGCCCACATATTTAATTCAGCTTCTCAAACCTGTAGCTTTAGCTGTTGTATACAGGGTTTGGCTTAGTAGTTGTTAGTATAGGTGTGCTCTATATCTCAACAATTTCTCATCTAGGATGACAGGTTATCAATCAGGTCAAGTGTCTCTATGCACCTGATTACTTTAGGTATTTTCCTTATTTTCTTCATTTCATATATCATTGTACTGAGTTTGAGCAAACCTTAAGCTTGAATCAGACTACTTTTAACAATTATCCACCTCACATCATAACTGACTGAGGTGCCTCTTCTTATTAATAGTATGTCATTATTAATGTTATTATTGTTTTTTTTATAACAGCAGTAGCATATTACAATATTTTATTAGTACATTACAATATTTTATCAGTATATTACAATATACCAATATACTACTAATATACAATAGTTTATTATTTTATATTTTATTATGTATCCATCAGGGGCTGGGGGTGATCTGCAGCTTCACCCCCTCCCAAGCTGGAGACATTTACCTTTTCACACACTTTCCTTGGCTGAACAATGACACAGCCTTAATATACCTTATGCATCTCTCTATTTTATTTAATATTTTTCGTGTGAATTATCTGTTTTCATTCATGCTATTCATTCTGGGCATGGTTGTCTACCCAATTTTGTTTCATTTGTTAATACCAATCTACAGGTTGTTTTCCTTCCTATTATTAGTTTGAATACAGTAGAGATAAGCTCTAATTTAATTTAACCTTTTTTTTTATTCCACTTCATTCCTCTTGTATTTATATGTATTCAGTTGGGTCTGTATCCAGCCCTTTTTTAAACTTTGATCTCTAATCTTTTACTTGATGATGGATTATTGTGTTCTTCCTAGTCTGAACTGCTTCTTTGTTTCTTACAGTCACCTACAAAATGTGTCTCTTTTTCACACCTCCAGCATGCAGTCTTAAAGCCACTTTTTGGTGTGTGTATAGGCCTACCTATACCTCTTGCTGTTCCACTATGCATTCCTCTGTCTTTCTTTTGGACTAGTCCTACTCTGGTTTGTTGTTTTTCTAACATTTCTCATCAGGTGTTAATTTTGCTTGTTTATTCTCCATTCTCAAGGATTTTGCTGGGCCGTCACTGGCACGCTTGACTTCAGGGTGGTGGCTGACACGCCCTTCTACTCCGCGCACGGAGCGGTGTCAGTTTTATGAGGCGGAACTCAACCTTTCCCTTTTGTCGCCAGTACGTGAGCCTCAGCAAAGAAAACAATAAAAAAAAGAAAAAACAATGGAAGTAGTTCAGCAGCGTATTGTGCTGTAAAATCAACTTACTTCCAGAACACATATACATACACACAGATAGACATTTGCGCGCTAATTTGTCACGAAGTATTTCACGGTCACTTCTAAAACCACTCTAAACACATTTCCTTGTGGTGAACTTAAACCTTATTTGTCACGAGGTATTTGACGGCTACCTCTAGAACCAATCTAAACTTAGTTCCTTCCGGCGAACTCAACCTATTTCACGTGTTTCACGAAGTAATTGCGGCTACTTCTAACCTATTGTACGCGTATCACGAAGTAATTCCGGCTACAACAAACCTATTTTGCGCATTTCACGAAGTAATTCCGGCTACAACAAACCTATTTTGCGCATTTCACGAAGTAATTCCGGCTCCAACAAACCTATTTTGCGCATTCTTCTAAACCCTTCCGGCGGTTTAAAACCAACAGTGTTTTCTCACCCTCAGTCGTCTTTTGCTGGTTGTCAGGTCATCTGGCTGGATCCCAACGTCGTGGACCAGAACTATTACACCAGCCTGGACCTGAATTTTTCTTACGTCCCAGGTCTTTCACCTCTACCTGGAGAGGGCTGTCGACAGACTTCGGTGCTGGCTTTTCACGGCGTCAGATTACAGCAGTCAGACCTTGCATTGGAGTCACAGAAACATGTCTGTTGTTTCCATCTCTAGGACCAATTTAAATGACAGGGGATTTCTTTAAATCACCTTGCCGTTCTTCAGCTAAGACATCTGAGTTAGAAAACACAAACACTGCAGTTCTTTCACTCGCGAGGACGGTCACAGAGCGCTCGCACAGGAGACACTCATGGACTCGCGCTTTGTCACCGTCTGCATTCTTTATGTATACAAGATTGTTCTGTGCGTGTGTGTGTGTTACAAAGATAACAACGTCACTCAGAGCAGCGGGTTTTTCCCTTTTCTACATCTGCGTGTTCTTGTAAAAAGAGCTGAGGTTTCACTTCTCTACATCTAAATGTTCTCTGAATACAGGAAGCGGTTATTTGCTGAATGGGTTCATCACACAAGTTACTAGGTGAAAAGTCATGTAGACATATGGTTTGCTTAGTGATACATAAAAGAATACATTTCATGTAGCTGATAACACTATATAAAAACAATTTTCCTTTGACACACACCGTGCGCAGAGGTGGGCTTGAACCACATGAAGTAAATAAGCAGCTTCTTAACCAGTTTTTTTTTTTTTCTTTTTTTTTTTCTTTTTTAAACCTGTCCCATTTGGTTCTTTTGCCATCAGAATTGTTGTCTAAAGGCGAAGAAAGATGCCCAACGGATTTACTTTACCAAATGGACCATCCCAGCCTTGCCGTAATGGTCCATTTGATTTACCTTTTATTGTTTATTTTATTTTATTTTTTTTACTTGCTAGATACGGGACAGGGGAAAAGAAAAGGGAGAAAGAAAGAGGGGGGAAAAAACAAAACAAAACAAAACAAATACAAAAAAAACCCCGGAGAAGAGGGACGGGGATAAAGGGCAAAAAACAAAAACCAACAAAATAAGCAGACAAAAAATACATATATCGATCACCTGGATCACCTGTTGAGAAAGAAAAAAGAAAACAAGCAGAAGAAAACGAGAGTAATAGAATAAACAACATCACAATGATATATGGGAATATAACACTAAATACCTAATATTAAACATTATTGTGCAGCACGTAAGATCGATAGCGCACAGTGTGCTTTGAGGTAGGAGCCAAAAAGGGTGTAGTTTGTGTGTGTGATCACCTGTGTGTACACCTGTGAGCATGAGCGCGCTTGTATTTAAAAGGTTCCTTAATATAATGATCTGCTAGAGGGTGTGGGGGGCCACAGTCCCATCCTCCAGGGCATGAAGCAGGTATGGAGGAGATCAAAACTCCAGACAACCAGAGGCCCCCAGAACACAAGAGACCAAGGAAGACCAACAGAGGGGCAGCCGCGCCACTGTCCCAGAAAGAGCTGAGGAGAGTCCCAGATGAGGGATCACTCAGCAGCCGCGGAGTAGAAGCCAGGGGGGGTTGCAGTGACGTGCCCGTGAGCTCCACCGGCAGCCAGCTGTGCCTGAGTGACCGAGCCCCAGGCCGAGAGGCCGAGGGCACCCCACCCCCGAAGTGGCCCGAGCGAGCCCCAGGTTCCAGGCCCCGATAAGCAGCCACCAAGGAGTGAGCCGGTGTGTACCCGGACGCCCACCCCCGGACACAAAGAACCACCAACGCATCGATGTCTGAGGGCGTCTGCCACCGGCAGGGGAAGTGGTGGGGGGAGATAGGCCTCCAAACCTTGGAGGGCCTGAGATGTCCCCAGAGAGGTGGCGTCTGATACTCAACCTGACATATAGACACAGACATACAGGCACACTCAAATACAAACATCCATTCCCACCCTCATGCTCTCATAGGCAATTACTCCACACTCAACCAACGTGGAGACAAACATAAAGAGACGCTGTACACACAATCACACTCCCCAAGCGTACTCTAAGAACCGGGTCTAGGTACCCTTGCCCCTGGAGGGGGAAACTGCACCCAGACCCAGGTGGTGTTACCCTTTTCCCTGCAGTGGGGAGAAGCAGACTGCCCCGACTCCGCAGCAGCAGGGAGGCCCCACACACCAGACCCCAGTCGGACGGCCAACTCCTCCTCCTAGCCCCCCCGCTCCAGCAGGCCGCAGAGACCGGGGGTGTGAGAAGACTCCAAACCTCCCTCTACCCGCTCATATGTAGTGTTGATGTATATGTGTTCTAAGGTGCAATTAAAACCCAGGAGGGCATGGAGCTACCTGCCAGAGAGCAGCAGGTAAGCGCATAGCCCCTCCTGATAGCCCTCAATGTCTACGTGTATTTAAAATTGAGAGGTGGGCAACGACGCCAAGGGTGAGGTGTACACCCTGATGGTAATTTGGAGTCCGTGTTGTGAGCCCACCCCCAAGATCCTCTATGTATGTGTTATGAGAGTGTGAGTAATGTGAATGTCTAAGTTGTGAGATAAAATTGAGGCAGAGGCAGCCAGAAGGGGACAGAGGGGGGGGATGCCTCCTCTGCACCCTGGTGACACACCCCTACCCCAAGGCCCTGCATGTGTGGGTGATTGTGGTGGAGCGGGAAGAGGGAGGCAGCTGGAGATGGGGAGGGAAAAACGGGAGGGGCAAGTGACCCCTCCCTGGGGCCAGCTCCCCCGCTGACCCCAGTAGGCACCCCCATGCTCTGCAACCCGCCAGGGAAAGGGGGTCCAGGCCCATCCGGACCAGGGCCCAGTGCAGCAGCGCCGCCCGGCCCCACAGAGCCCGGGACAGCCCACCCGACCCCCCTACAGAGAAAACTGCACCCACCCCATCATCCACTCATCTTCCAGACTACACAAGACAATAGACGCCCAGGCTGAGATCTTCCTCCACCTCTCCTATATCTCCCCCTCCTCCAGAGAGAATTCCTGAGGAGAGGAAAGCTCATGCAAGATGTGACAACCTCCCCCACCAGTTGAAGAGTCCCCCAGGTGGCTCGATGCACTGGCGGCGCCCTGCGCCAGGACTGGGCCCCCATATACCCACCCGCCCACAACCCCAGCAACACACCAACCAGGACCCGAGCCCCCGAGGCCCGGCCAGGGCCCCAGCCCAGAGACGGAGCGCCCCCAGAACCTCACGCCCGTCCCGGACCCACCCAGGGGCAGCCAGGCTACCAGGTCAGTAACCCACGTCCGTCAGCACAGACCCTCCCCTAGCCCCGCTGCACGCAGCCACGAGGAAACCGTCACCTAAGAGCCAACAGAGCCCTTAATTGGCCATGACCGCTATCCCGGGTTGAGCCCCCCAAGGAAGATGCTCCTGGGGAACCCCCCGACGCCCTAAGCCTGTCCCTACCCCCACACCAATCACAACAGTGAAGGTGGGACCAAACTATGACCCCCCACCCCCACTAGGTGATGGAGCTGATGAAAGGAGCCCAGAGCAATTGATCTGATGTGGTGGCAGAGGCTGTATCAAGACTAATGTAATCTAATAGATAATTTCTATACTGGTTAGAATTAAGATTAATTTTATTTTTCCAGTTCATGAGGACTGTTTTCTTGGCTATGCATAGGGCAGTGAAAACCATGTGGGCTATATTCTTTTCTGAAGTGACATTATCTAAGCTGCCCAACAAACACACTAAAGGAGAATTTGGAATGTTACATTTCAGACACTTCGATAAGTCTTCACATAACTCACGCCAAAACTTCTGAACTGGTGGACAGAACCAAAGAGCGTGGATATAATTGTCCGGTGAATTGGTTTGGCAGTGTGAGGAGTTGTTGGTAGACGTAAAGCCCATCTTGAACATCCGATGACCTGTATAGTGCACTCTATGTAGTATTTTGTATTGAATTAATTGAAGACTGGGATTTCTAATTAGATGAAAGGTTTTTAAGCAAATCTGAGACCAGAAGTTTTGGTCTAAGTTAACTGATAAATCCGCTTCCCATTTTGCAATAGGAAGTGATATTGATTCATCTATTTTAGAAAGCATTCTGTATATTTTGGATAGTAATTTGGGGGTTTTAAGAGTAAGAAATTGAACCACACTTGGTGGTGTTTGTAGTTCAACTTGACCCGGTTTAAATTTCTTTTTTACTATGGATTTTTTTTGTTGATATTCTAAAAATCTTTTCTTGTTGATCCCATATTGTGTAACTAGTCTGTCAAATGAAATAAATTCTGTTCCTTCTAGTATATGTTCTAAATATTTGATTCGTTTACCACTCCAATCTGAAAAGTTTATCATATTATTGTTTTGTAATATGTCAGGGTTGTTCCAAATAGGTGTACGTTTGCATGGGATTAATGAAGACTCTGTCAACTTCAGAAACTCCCACCATGCTGTCAGAGAGGAGCTAATGTTGACGCTTTTGAAGCATTCATGTCGCTGAATGTTTGAGCTGATAAATGGTAGATCTGAAATCTCTAGATTATTGCAAAGTGCTTGTTCTACATCTAGCCAAGGTTCATCTAAGAGGGTATGTTTTAGCCATCCTGAGATAAATTGGAGCCTGTTGGCTAAGAAGTAGTGCTGAAAGTTAGGTAGTTCTAATCCTCCTTTATCCTTGGTCTTTTGTAGTGTTTTTAAGCTTATACGTGGGGGCTTATTTTTCCAAAGGAATTTGGACATATGAATCTAGAGATCTGAACCAATCTTGTGGCGGTTTAGTTGGGATCATTGAGAATAAATAATTTATTTTTGGTAAGACCATCATTTTTATAGCGGCAACCCTTCCCATGAGTGATATGGGTAGACATTTCCACCTAGCCAGATCGCCTTCTACTTTCTTTAAAAGTGGGATATAGTTTAATTTAGTTAGATCTGCAAGCTTGGGAGAAACATTAATACCTAAATATTTTATATTTCCCGATTGCAGTGGAATAGAAGAGGAATTATGGAAGGAGCAATTAATCGGAAGGACTGTAGATTTTGACCAGTTAATTGAGTAATCTGATATTCTTGCAAAAGAGTTTATCAATTCAATCACCCCAGAGATATTGGTTTGTGAATTTTGGAGAAAGAGTAGCACATCATCCGCATAAAGGCTGATTTTATGTTCCACGTTCTTGCATTTTATGCCCTTAATTACTGAATTCTGTCTAATTGCTGCTGCTAGTGGTTCAATAAAAATTGCAAACAGTGAAGGGGAGAGTGGGCATCCCTGCCTGGTGCCCCTCAGGAGACAGAAGCTGGAGGATGTCTGGTCATTTGTTCTGACACAAGCTGTTGGGGAATTATATAATATTTTTAACCAGCTGATGAAAGAAGATCCAAAACCAAATTTGTGTAAAGTTGCAAATAGAAGTTTCCAGTTAACTCTGTCAAACGCTTTTTCTGCATCTAAAGAAAATATTGTAGTTTCAAGGTTTTTACTGTATGAGTAGTCTATCAAATTAAGTAATCTACGTGTATTTGTTGATGAGTGCCTACCTTTTATGAAACCAGTTTGGTCAGGATGAATTAAGAGGGGGGTTATTTTCTCTAGTCTCTTCGAGAGAGCTTTGCAGATTATTTTAAGGTCTACATTTATAAGGGATATTGGACGATAGCTTGAGGGATATACAGGGTCTTTGCCTGGTTTTAGCAGGAGATTAATGTTTGCAGAATTCATATTTGATGGGAGTCTGCCATTTTCTTTGATTTCCAACAGCGTTCTGTAAAAAATTGGGGCTAAAATCGTCCAGAATTCTTTGTAGAATTCTGCAGGAAAGCCGTCTGGACATGGAGCCTTATTATTGGGCATACTTATGAGGGCTTCCTGGAGTTCACCTGGTGTCAGTGGCGAATCCAATGCCATTGCTTGAGAGTCTAATAATTTTGGGAGAGTTATGTTGTCTAAAAACTGATCAATTTCCTTTTTAGATGGTGTTACGGTCGCTGACCTCTAGTGGCTCTCCCTCGGGGAGAGGGGTTTTTTTTCCTTTTCTTGTGTTGCAGGTGTGCCTCATGAGCCACAGCTGAGGGGTGTTTCAGCTCGTCAGCCACAGCATATAGTCTGCCATCCTAAACTGCCACACCCCTGCCATTTTCCCCCATTTTGCCAGAGCTGCGAGCCATAGTGTTTTGGGCAGCAGGCCTTAGTGTGTGTGTGTGAGAGAGAACTTAAACTCTGTGAAACCTTGATTTTCTTTCTTTTATTGTAAGCAAAGGTGTGCCCTTGCTGTGTTAATTAGGTCATTGTTGTGGAAGCAGGTAGGGGTTCTCTGCCATTTTTGTTTTAACTGTTTTCTCCTGTTTTGGTTAGACAGGGAGCTCAGTCATTGTATTTTGTTTTGGTTAGAGAATTCTTGGTTTGATTTTTAGCTAAAGGGGGGTGTTTTGTTTGTTGCTTTGGCCTTGGAGACCCCGACGAGAAGAGCTTCCCTGTGTTTTTTTTTTACTGTTGTAGTTTTGGGTAATAAATCGTGTTTAATGACAGTTATCTTCCAGTAGTTCATGTTTTCTTTTTCTCTTTGTGTTACCCCCAACCCAGGTCAACACTTCGTTTTTAAGTGGGGCGTAACAGATGGGTTTATTTGTGGTGAATACGTTTTATAGAAATCCCTGAAGATGTTGTTTATATGTTTCGGGTCATATACTGTGTTCACAGATGAGTCTTGAACAGCACATACAGTTGTTTTTTCTTTATTTATTTTTAGCTGGTTTGCTAGAAATTGACCGGATTTATTACCATGTTCATAATTTTGTAAGCGTAGTCTTTGTACTAAGAATTTTGTTTTTTTATCAATTATCTCATTTAATTCTAGTTTTGTTTTGCGTATTTTGTTCAATGTTTCCTGATCTTGGTCGGACGCATAGGCTTCTTCTAGTGATTTGATGGTTTTTTCTAATTCCTGAATATTTTTGTTTTCTTTTTATGTGATGAGAAAGAAATTATTTTACCTCTCATCACAGCTTTCCCTGCTTCCCATAGAACAGAAGCTAATGTTCCGGGAGTGTCATTAAAGTCTAAATATGAAGTCCACTCTTTTTTAAAATATTTAATAAAGTCTTCATCTTTAAGCAGTGATGTATTAAATCTCCAGTTTTTACTAGGCGTAGTATTATTCTTGTGCATTAGTGTTAAAGATACAGGAGCATGATCGCTGACAGCTATAGGGTGAATCTCAGTGTCTGAAATGTCCCTCAGCAGTGAACTGCTGACCAAAAAATGATCCAGACGAGAGTAGGAGTGATGGACATGTGAGAAAAAAGTATATTCCTTACTGGTGGGGTGAAGGGAGCGCCATGCATCGCAAAGACCAAAGTCGCTCATATACTGTTTGATTATATTTATGGACTGCCAATTACGCTGAGTTCCTGCTGTATTGAGCCTATCCATTTCTTCATTTAGTCCAAGGTTGAGGTCGCCTCCAAGAACAAGTGTGCCATCTAAGTGTTCAGAGAGTGCACTGAAAAAATCGTGAAAGAATGAGGGATCATCAACATTTGGACCATATACACTTACAATACATAGCTTTTTATCAAGTATAGATAGTTTAATGATTAAGAATCTGCCCTCTGGATCTATAACTGTATCGAGTACTGTGAAATTAATTTTTTTATGGATTAAAATTGCTACTCCCCTTTGTCTAGAATTATAACAAGCTGAGAACACATTAGGAAACTCAGGTGTTTTAAGTTCATTCGAACCTCTAAGAGGTCTGTGGGTCTCTTGTAAAAGGACAACATCTGCCTGTAGTTTTTTGAGTTGGTTAAATATTTTTAACCTCTTTTCTCTGGAGCCAGCTCCATTTACATTCCATGTAACGAATCTTAGTGCACCCATAGATGTCTGTGTATAACTAGGGGTGTGCGCTGTGTGTGTCGCTTAGACAGGTGGAGAGAATACATCACTTGTTCGTAAATAAAAAGAGGGGGAGAGAGAAAAAATGTGTGGTGAGATGCTCCCTGAGTCTGACTATGTGTGTGCATATTTACTAATATGAGTACGCTTGGTTTAAGTGTGTGTATCCTATACGACTGTGTGCGCTGTCTGATGTAAATGTGCTGCCGTTGAGCGCATGGCTGTACGTGATCGTGCTGTGCGTATGTGTCCAAATAAAGAATAGAATAGAATAGAATAGAATAATCCTTTAATTGTCCCACAAGGGGAAATTTGGTTGTATCAGCAGCAAAAACACACATATACAAACAGAACAGGACACAGAACAGAAGCACAATTTTTACATATTTACATCATGGACAATAGTTACCAGAGTAGAGTATTGTACAGTTATTTAAATTAGCGTACACATAGTGTGCAAACGGAGCAGGATACTGAAAGATGTTTAAATAGTTAAGAATATTTAGAATAATTAGAAAAGTGCAGATTGTTTATTGTACCTGTGCATTAAAAAGTAGACATGTAACTTCCAATAAGTTAGTGTATATATAAGCTGAGAAAAGTAATGTGCAAGTTATAACAGTAGAAGTTGTTACAGCGCTGATGTAGACATCTGTGTTTGTTGGGAGCAGTTCTGATTGTACAGTCTGACAGCTGCAGGGAGGAAGGACCGGCGGAAATGCTCCTTCATGCATCTAGGTTGCAGCAGTCTGTCACTGAAGCAGCTCTGCAGTTCAGCAACATTTACATGCATGGGGTGGGAGACTCTGTCCATCAGAGATGTTATTTTGGCCAGAGTCCTTCTGTCTCCCACCACCTGCACTGGGTCCAGGGTGCATCCCAGAACAGAGCTGGCCTTCCTGGTATAAAGTCCACACTTTTTCCGTCAATTGTTCCGTCTGTCCTGCTCACATCTCCAATGGTTGCACACGTTGTCATTAACGTGGCTTCCACATCAGCCACGCCGCTTTGCTTGCTAAAACACTGCTGTCGGCACATAAGGACGCTGTCATAGCCTGTCAACGACGTTGATTGGCTGCGTATATACGTGAATGTGAATCGCATTATTGGCTGGACTATGGGATAAGGTGGCATTGTTCTAATCCCATACGGGAGCAGCCAGTCACTTACTGACTAACACTGCAAAACAGAATTGTTAAAGTATTAATTTAAAAGGATGTTGTTTGTGGATGAGTGTGGAAGCAGGTGATCGAAGCAGTGAAAGAAAGAAAAAAGAAAGAAAGAAACCAAGGACAAGGGTGAGCAGCATAAAAACAAGAGGGGGAAAAAAGAGAACAAAAACGAGAAGAAAAAAAAAAATCCAGAAACATTCCGATCAAACCATTGACAGAGAGTGACGGTGTTAATTCTGCTATGAAATCACACCTAAGATGTGATTTGATACTAGTAAGTTAAACAGATGTTAATGCAAGTTAGTGTGAGTGGGTGGGGAAAGGGTGTAGCGGATTCTTATCTGGTGTGAAGTTAATACAGCCACGGAGTGATGTCGGGGTCGCGGTGGAGCTGTCCGTCCACGTACAGCCGGTCCACAGCAATGACAGCGCGGGAGCCCTTCTGGATAAAGCTGCGTCGGATTGGGAAGAGGACCCTGCGTCGTTCCAGGATCTCTTTGGGGAACTGGTCGTTCACGCTGAAGTCCGTTCCTTTTAATTCCCTGCCGCGGCTTTTCACCTGTTCCTTTTGTTTGTAGTGGCCGAATTTGGCCACGATAGGACGTGGTCTCCCGGCCGCAGCCCGAATGGGGCCGAGGCGATGCACCCTATCAAAGACGATGTTCTTCACCGTGTCCTCGGGCAGCTTCAGGTGGGTTTTGATGAAGCTTTTTACCGTGGTCTCCGCGTCCTCTCCAGCGGCTTCTGGAATACCAGAAAATACCAGATTATCACGCATGCTACGAGCTTGTAGATCTATAACTGTTTATTTTATTTTTTTATTTTCTCTATTTAGCTGTAACATTGTCTGTGAGACATTTCACCGACTCCCTTAGCGTGGCACTTTCAGCAGCGAGCGTTTCCACCTGCTGCTGGCTGAACTCCAGGGACTCTCGCAAGGATTTAAATTCCCGGTGAAGAATCTCCACCAAGGACAGCCTTGCATCGAAACTGGACAGTCGTTGGTCGATTGACTCCAGTATGTCGACAATATCTTTGCCGGCTGGCGATGTTGTGCCGGGGGAATCTGCCGGGCGAAGTCTTTTCGACGACGGCGTCTCAGGTTTGGCCGGGGAAGCTGCACTCTGAGCCTTCTTCATCACGAGATCCTGGAAGTACTGATCAATGTAATCTTGGAGAGCCTCTAAACTCTCCCTGTTGTTCTCCAGGGTGTTGGAGATGATTTAGACAAATGTTGTTAGTTATAAGACAATTGATAAGTGTATTTGGTTATACTGAAGCTTAAAGGAATTTATTCAAATCTAAACTACCATTTGCTTTAATTTTCCGCCAAAATCTCTGGCGTCTGACGTCAGTTACAGCATGAGTCGCTTACCTTGTCCGTCACTTCCGTCACTTACCTCTCCACTTTCTTTCAGCAGCCCTTCTTTCAGCAGCAGTGACACTAACTTACCTGATGGACCTGCCTGTGATGGGCCAGTGAAAGAAGACAACTCAAATGATAATCAAGCAAACTCAAGTCAGTCAAATACTGACAGTGAAGCCGCAGCGACTATAAGGCGGCTCAGAGAGAACAGAACAACTACAATATAGTCAGTTGGGAAATCCCCTCGTTTCCATTGCCCAGTCCCTGTTTCAAGGTCTAAGCCTGGCTGTTTACCAGTGCCTTGACAGAACAAGATTCTGTGGTCATCCCCAGGAATGCTGGTTCCCCTGTCATTACCGTTTAGCTATCCCATGCAAAGGGACTTGCATGATTCTAAGGGGGGATAGTGTAACCCAGTGTTAAAAACGGGATTAAAAGCATAAATATTAATACTCTTTTGATTAAAATACTAATTTCATAATGGTAATAAATACTGATAAAAAGCATGTAAACATAAATTTAACTAATATGTACGTATGTATATGTAATATATAAATGGTGTGGGGGCAGGACTTAGTCCTGTGGAGTGTCTTTGTTAGATCCACTGAGCGACCAATCATTGGCTCGTCTGTGTGCGCTGCTCAGACACCTGTGTGTGCCTTCGTGTGCCAGTCAGATACGCCAGAGACACAGACGGTGAAAGATCCGTTTACCCGTGCGGCGAAGAAGCTAGCTGGATAGTGAAAGTCCTTTTTTCGGCGAGAATAATAAGAGTGATACCGTATTCTAGAGGCCGCGAGCCAGCGTGAGCACTGTGAAGCCCCGTGTAGCATTTGTTGCTTCACATGGTAAGTCCCAGGCAGTACATGTGTGCTAGCATAGCATGCTACTTGCCGCTAGCTCCGATGCTAACTTCCGCTAGCCATTTTGCAATGAAAGTGCCCTTTCCGAGGCTAAAGCAATTAGCACTGAGTCTGCTGCACTTTATACGAAATGTTCTTTAAAGGTTCATGTCACATTACTGTGGTATTGATGTATAATGTATGGTTTTGTGCGAAGTTGTTATGTTAGCACATGTTCACTTTTCTCATGGTGCTAATTATAGTTCTGCAACGTGAAAGCAACGTGAAATTAAGTGAATTCACCTGCACTTTACTTAGTTGAAACTTGATAAGTCTCAAGCCAATGTGTATTTTAATGCACTGCTGAGCTATTTTGTATTATTTTAAATGTGTGTTTCCTATGCACCTTTTCCCTTTGAAATTAGAATAATTTGTTGTACAACATAGAATATTTTGAAAGAAATTTAGAAACACTACAAGCAACTAGTAGTAATAATAAGTTACAGATATGATAGCTTAAATGTTGAACTACTGTGTTCTGGCCTGGTCCGCAGGTCAGGTTTTTTTCCTTTGCTTATTTGGATTGGATTGGTTTTGAGGACCTGAGAAGAATCGAGGATCCCTTTTCCAGTACTGGATGGCGAGCCCAGCCCAAAGAGCCGGATGAACTGGTAGATTGTAACCCGACTGGTTACAAACACACTGAGTGACTATTGAACATTGACAGACTGAAATTGACTTTAAAAAAAGGACACAAAAGACAATATATCCTTGGTTCGACCATTTGTGGGGTTTATTTTATTTTATTTTGTTTTTAAGAAGCGTGCTCTACCTTTGTTAAATGTGCACAACCTGCTAAACTTTAATAATTGTCAATAAATGCAATTGTGTTTTCTACACCTACTGCGTACAAGTCCTCTGTTGTCACACACCCTTGGCTCCTACGAATCTAGAACCTGTCTGATCTGGCCCATATTTCCCTTCTGTCCTCGTACTGTGGTTAAAGGTAACTACACTGCCCATACTACATGCAAAGAAGGCAAGAAGTAGCACTAACAGGTCTTACATGCCCATTACTAGTATTGCACCACCAGTGTTACAATCACATAAACTATGTTCATTATAATTTGCTGAGACTCTCTAACCTAACCAGTGACGCCATGGAAGGGTTCGCAGAAGAATTGGGTCCGACCTCTTTGATTGGATTGCAAAATCGAATGGCCCTTGACATGTTGTTGGCGGAGAAGGGGGGCGTATGTGCAATGTTTGGAGACATGTGCTGCACCTTCATCCCCAATAACACTGCTCCAGATGGATCAGTAACTCGAGCCCTGGAGGGCCTTAAAACTCTGTCTAAAACCATGCATGAGCACTCAGGAATTGACAACCCGCTGGAGAGTTGGATGGCATCCGTGTTTGGACAATGGAAAGGTTTGGCTATATCTGCAATGCTCGCAACATTCTTAGGGTTACTGGTCACCTGTGGTTGTTGTCTCATTCCTTGTGCCAGAGGATTGTTGGTAAAGGTAATAACGAGGGCAGTGGACCCCGGAGCGGTGGTTCCGGTGTTTCAGTGTCCACTGATAACCTCTGTAGTAACTGAGGGGGCTGAGGAGTGACACAACACCAGGTGTGGTGAGCTTCCAAAAGAAAGCTCAAGAGAGGGAATGTGGAGATACAGAAATTATTTTATTGCTACGATATAACCTGCATTATTAACAGTGCCGTAATAATATACCTTACAGCACTGATATTGTATTAAAGATGTTTGCCACCATATTAACCTTTATTACAGGTGCAGCCATAATCATTTTATACACACATTGCATTTTTGTGCTCATTCAGAGTTGATGTTCAGTCTATTAAAGGTTTTAAGCTTTGTGAAGCGCTATGTCTTCACAATCTATTGTGTAAGTGACTGGAGCATAGAAGGACTGCATACACGCTTGAAATTCATTTAGCTTCTAACTGCATTTTAGTTTACTTGGCAACAGATGACAGAGGACCAGTCAAGAGAAGTACCAGCCCCAAGAACCTTCTGGGCTTCAAACTTATTGCCTTACATGGAAGGTGTTAACTAAAGAGGAACTGTCTGTAAATTTAAAGATGTAATTGACTCCATGAAGGGGGCGTTATCCCTGTTGCTTTAAAAGTATTCTCAAATGTATTTTTAGCAGAAAACGTGTGCTAATGTGATGTTGCCATACTTCTTCTCCTGTGTGTGTTTTAATAAACTCATCGTTTGATTGCACTCTTCTGGGCATCCGTTGGTTTGTTTCATTGCTCAACATTGCTTGGTTTCGCGACACAAACTAAGTCAAAACCATTAAATACCTAAGCAGCCTGTGCCAGGGATCTGTGTTTGCTGATACCTGGCACCGTGCACTGAAGTTTTACACCAAACAAACTAAGTCAAAACTATTAAACACCTACGCAGTGTGTGCCAGGGATCTGTGTCAGCCGATCCCTGGGACTGTGCACTAAACTTTCTGATCACATAAACTAAGCCAAAACCATTAAATACCTAACGAGTCTGCACCAGGGTTCTGTGTCAGCTGATCCCTGGGACAGTGCACTAAACTTCATGAACAAATAAACTAAGAGAAAAACATTAAATACCTAACCAGCCTGCGCCAGACATCTGTGTCAGCTGCTCCACGCGACCGAGCACTTAAGGTTTACATCAAATAAACTAAGAGAAAAACATTAAATACCTAACCAGCCTGCGCCAGACATCTGTGTCAGCTGCTCCACGCGACCGAGCACTTAAGGTTTACATCAAATAAAGTAAGACAAAAATATTAAATACCTAACCAGCCTGTTCATGGGATCTGTGTCAGCTGATCCCTGCGACCGAGCACTTAAAGTTTATATCAAAAAAATTAAACCAAAACCATTAAATACTTAACCAGCCTGCACCAGACATCTGTGTCAGCTGATCCCTTGGGCAATACACTAAACTTTCTGATCAAATAAACTAAGTCTAAACCATTAAATACCTAGCCTGCCTTTGGCAGGGATCTGTGTGAGCTGATCCCTGGGACCGTGCACTGAAGTTTTACATCAAATAAACAAAGTTTAAACCTTTAAATACCTAACCAACCTGTGCCAGGGATCTGTGTCAGCTGATCCCTGGGACGTTGCACTGAAGTTTTAGATCAAATAAACAAAGTTTAAACCTTTAAATACCTAACCAGCCTGCACCAGACATCTGTGTCAGCTGATCTTAGGCACCATGCACTAAACTTTCTGATCAAATAAACTAAGCCAAAACCATTAAATACCTAACCTGCCTGTGCCAGGGATCTGTGTCAACTGATCCCTGGGACAGTGCACTGAAGTTTTACATCAAATAAAGTGAACCAAAACCATTAAATACGTACGCAGCCTGTTCATCGGATCTGTGTCAGCTGATCCCTGGGACCGAGCAGTGAAGTTTTATATCAAATGAACTAAACCAAACCCATTAAATACCTAACCAGCCTGTTCATGGGATCTGTGTTAGCTGATCCCTGGGACCGTGCACTGAAGCTTTACATGAAATAAACTCAACCAAAACCATTAAATACCTAACCATCCTGTTCATGGGATCTGTGTCAGCTGATCCGTGGGACAATGCACTGAAGTTTGACATCAAATAAAGTTAACCAAAACCATTAAATACCTACGTAGCCTGTTCATGGGATCTGTGTCAGCTGATCCATGGGACTATGCACTGAATTTTTACATCTAATAAACTAAGCCAAACCATTAAATACCTAAGCAGCCTTTGCCAGGGATCTGTGCCAGCTTATCCGTGGGACTATGCACTGAAGTTTTACATCTAATAAACTAAGCCAAACCATTAAATACCTAAGCAGCCTTTGCCAGGGATCTGTGCCAGCTTATCCGTGTGACTATGCACTGAAGTTTGACATCAAATAAAGTAAACCAAAACCATTAAATACCTACGCAGCCTGTTCATGGGATCTCTGTCACCTGATCCATTGTACTATGCACTGATTTTTTACATCTAATAAACTAAGACAAAACCATTAAATACCTAACCAGCCTGTGACAGGGATCTGTGTCAGCTGATCCCTGGGACAGTGCACTAAACCTTTTGATTACCTAAACTAAGACAAAAACAATATATACCTAACCAGCCTGTGCCAGGGATCTGTGTCAGCTGATCCGTGGGACTAGGCACTGAAGTTTTACATCAAATAAACTAAACCAAAACCATTAAATACCTAACCAGCCTGTTCTTGGTATCTGTGTCAGCTGATCCAAGGGACCGTGCACTGCAGTTTTACATCAAATAAACTAAATCAAAACCATTAAATACCTATGCAGCCTGTTCATGGGATCTGTGTCAGCTGATCCGTGGGACCATGCACTGAAGTTTTACATGAAATAAACTAAGCCAAAACCATTAAATACCTAACCAGCCTGTTCCAGGGATCTGTGTCAACTGATCCGTGGGACAGTGCACTGAAGTTTTACATCAAATAAACTAAACCAAAACCATTAAGAACTGTTGTGGGATTTCTCTTTAGTGTATTGTCCTTTAATGTATTGTATTGCTTTCATGTTACTTAGTTTAGTATGTGTGGTTCACACCTCATTCACGCTGGGAAACAGACGGTGAGAAACTGGTGAATGTCTCCCAGGATGCGGAAGCTCACACAGGAAGGCTTGACCCCAGAGTGGGGGAGATTCACACAGGTGATAGAGAGTCTGTCTGTTTAGAGCCAAGGTGTGAACTGCAACTGTAAAAGCCTTTTGTTCTGTGACTGTGTATCAAAAGGACCTGAACTGTTCATTGTCAGAGATGACTTTCAGTGCCCCCTGACTGACCTCCCTCCTCATGCGTGAGATAGCTGAAATAAAGGTGTTGTTACAACTCATCCCGTCTGCAGGCTTTGGTAATTAAAATTTCCACAACAGTTTGGCGCTGCGAGCAGGGTGATCCAATGTTCTCGCTGAAGGACGGCTCTGGGACGGCTGATCACCCCGAGGTAGCAAAACGCTTCGGTCCTGCCAGCTGTTTAAAGCAAAGAGAAAGGCAGAGTCACAGAGCCTGTGGTTCAGCGACCACCGAGATCACCTTGACGAATCGAGGGGAATCTCCTGCAGAACGGTGAGCTGTATCTACCTTTTTAACAAGTCACGAGAGTTTTGTGTCTGGCCGTGTGAGCGTGTTGCAGCCTTCGGAGAGCTCAAGAAGGTGAACGTGTTGCGACCTTCCAGGGCAAGAGCTCCGAGGGAGTCTTCGTGTAGAATCACGGAGAGTCTTCATGTAGAATCACGGAGTGACACCCCTAGCGTCTTCTAAAAGATCCTAACTTCTTCAAAGGAGACTGGGGGTGGCGGTGTTCATTCCTTGGTCCGTAGAAGGCAAGGAACCTCACGGGGGATGCCTCGTGTAGTAATATGGGATCTAGATCCAGTAAGGCAGCCAGCGGAGCCGGATTAGCAGCTCGAGCGGCGGCTGCTGCAAGCGCTCCACGAGGTGGCCAGGGACAAAACTCAATATTTGACTCTATGGTTAAGAAATGGGGAATTGGGTGTATGAAATATGTTGTTAAGTGGCAAAAAGTAAACGGGTTTCCTGAAAAGGGATCGCTGAGTGTTAACCAGTTAAAGAAAATAGAGGAACAGTTGCGAGAGGAAGAAGCAAAATTATTGGAAAAAGGAAAAGTTAGGACCGTAGATCTGCGTAGAGTAAGCGATGAGAAGGAATGCTTGAAAACGTGGATAGGGGAAGCAGAAAGAAGAGAAAACAAAGCAGCTCTGAAAGAATTACCTAGAGAAGTGCGTGGAAGGGAGGCTGACGCAGAATCTTCCTCAGCGCCTCTTCCACCTCCGTATAACACAGAGAACAAAACATCATTTCCCTGTTCACGCACTGTTTGTGCTTCCCCAGTACAGGCTGTTTTGCAGGGCCTGAAAGCCGATGCGGACCTGGACTCCTTTCCCTCCCTATCCCGCTCTGCACCACGCGCCTCATCGCCAGAGGATGCAAGCTCCAATTCCGCTACTGAGGAGCGACAATAGTGACACTCAGATCCGACACAGCGCTCAGCCACACGCGGAGTGCGTCGCGAGCTGAAAACACGCCGCGAGCTGAAGCCACGAAAACACAGCAACGGAGAGCGGTGAGAGGAAAGAACAGAAGTAAGGACAGCCGCCATGGATATTACGCCCTGCCTTTTGCCACGGATCAGCCTGAATATTCTCTCACTGATGACAAGCGGGATGATACAGACGACGCAGACAGCAGCGAGGAGGTCGAAAAGTTCCAGACCGGGCAGAGAATGCGGAGACAGCGACAGGCGAAAGGAGAAAGCCTGCAGCTCCCAATGGTGGAAGTGGCGGGACCCGAGGGACCTATTTTAGTTCACAGACCGTGGACACAGTCAGACATCGCTGACGCCACAAGCCATCTACCTGACCCCCTCATGTCGGGTGCAAAGTTCGGTGAGCACCTCCTAATTTTCTGCCAAGAATATCGTCCCACGGGTCAAGAAATTAGACGCGCAGTGGCAGGCAAGCTGAAGCCATGCGACCTGAGGAGAATATCACCTCACTTGCCTGATCCTATGCTGAGGATGCGACACCTGACCTATGAGCATGGAGAAAACCTTGAATATTGTACTGCAGTCACCCACCTGATGGATAAGCTAAAGGAGGTTTTCCCAGATAAAGTGGACATGTCAAAGATTCAGGCTTGCAAGCAAAGAAAGGATGAATCTGTGGACGATTTCATACATCGCATGACAACTGTGTTTGAAGCTAATGGTGGAATACCCAAAGATGACATGACGCGCGCCTCCGCCTCCACATATGAGCATCATCTCTGCGGCCACATTTTCCGGGGACTGAGATCAGATGTGGCAGCCGAGGTAAAGCATTCGTACATGGGGGGAGAAGATGAGCCGCGGCTAACGGAGCTACAACGCCATGCCCGCCACGCTCAGAGCCACCTGGATGAGAAGAAAAGCAAAAGAGAGGAAAAACAGAATGCCGACCTCCATAATGCCGCCCTAACACTGTATAACGCCGTGGCAAACCCGCACGGAGGTTTCCACAACAGAGACAGTTGTCGTGACCGAAGTGGGGAGAACAGACGGGACCGAGGACATTATCAACAACAACAGCAGTCAAGACGAGATCGGGACGCCTGTTTTGTCTGTGGGGACTATGGACATTGGCGAGGAACCTGTCCTAACCGTGGCTGTCGTGGAAATAGGCAGCAACAACAACAGAATTACCAAAGGCCGAGCCCACGGTGGGAGCAAGCGGACTGAGACCGGGGGGAAAGGACGCCAGAATACGCTTCAGGCTGTGGTTTGCCCACCTCATCAGAACAGGGAAGTGAAAATCACACACACATACACACACCCATTGATGTAGAAAGTGTTTCACACACACACACACACACTTTAATACATCACACTTTGAGCATGAAGAGCAGGTCTCTTTGTCACCAGCTGGTACATATGTACATTTAAATAGCGTGCCTTATAAATCACTGCCCTTTTATAAAATGTTAGTTTGTAACCAGGAAGTAGAATTTCTTGTAGATTCCGGGGCCACCCACTCTGTACTACGCTCAGATTCTCTCTCACCCCAGCCCGTGCTGGGTGAGAAGTTCACTCATTCTGTGTCCGCATCAGGAACCCTACAGAGAGAAAATTTCACCATTCCCCTGTGTTGTGTAGACGGACAGGGTAGAAAATTCACACACCAGTTTCTGTGGTCAGACCTGTGCCCTGTCAATTTGCTTGTGTAACCCATATCAACTACACCCTGTCACATGACCCACGTCAGCTGATTTGAGGTCCCTCTCCTGATTGGCTCCTTCCACGTCGCGGCAACTATGAAAACCAGCTGTGGAGGGATACTTCCGGGTTCGACTCCTGCTGTGGCTGTAAGCTTGTTGCATATAGAACGGCGTTGGAAAACAAAGCGTTTCTCCCCTAAATTCATCTATAAACTCATTTCACCTCAGCGGTAAGTGTTCTTAACATCTACCAATAACAACCTTTTAGTTGTTAGTAACCAGTCGATCGTTTTCGCAATTAAAAATGACTTTGTTCGGCGGCGTTCCCACCGCGAGCAGAACTCCGGTTCAAAAACCGCTGTTTTTGAACATTTTTATTTACTTAAGCACTTTAATGGGCTTACTTTGAAACAAAGTGCAATTGAATGTTTGTTGTTATGTGTTGCCTTGAATTCGGCTATGCTGTCTGTTAGACAGTTGTTTTTCTTTATTGTTGTTTTTGTATTTGTTTGTAGCGAACGCTGCTGGAATGTATAGATTAAGCTACGTAGCCATGATGATTGCTAATTTAACTGTTGTACATTTGTTGATGATAATGATGATGATTCATGATTTGCATTGTTACATAGACTTGCAGAAAAATGTATTTGTTTACCGGTAAACTGAATTGATTTTGATTTACTAATGGACATTTTTCTGGCCTACAGGTCAGGTTTTTTTCCCCCCCCTTTAAACTGATCTTCTTCATATTGAAGTGGCGAGCCGGTAGGACCATTCTTTGTTCTTTTCCCCCAATTTGCCGTCTTTGGATTACAGGCACCATATCCCCACTGTATGAAGCTGGACCCTAAGGAGGAATTCCTTAAAAAGTGAACTTTAAAAAGAAACTTTAACAAAGGACCAAAAGGACTCTTAACAAAAAGGACTCCTGCACAGCACAATCACATTGATTTATTATTTAATTGTGGGCATTTATTTATGTTGTGTGTTGTATTACTTATTTTTGTTCCATTTCCCCTTTCCCCCATTTATTCAATATAATTTTGGTACAAGATATTGCAGTTTCTGGTCTCATCATTCACACCATCTAGGCTCCATAAAGAACTATTTCTTCTGCGCGTCAGTCAGTAAACTCATCCATTGCAATAAAACTAGCTCTTAAATAACTTAGCGTTACACGTGGCGAGCCAGCCAGGAGCCTGATGTGTGAATGACTGTTTTTTGTGTTATTTGATTTAATTGAATATTTGGTATTTTCTGTGGTTTTGATAAGGTCCGCGACAAGGGAAAAATGATGTTTATTCAGGAAAGTGGGGTAAATGTTGCACATTCTGTTATTGTTTCTGGTGCCACAAACACTGAGAAAGATGAGGAAATACTTGCTTATTTGAATCAATACGGTCGTATCAAAAAGGTTATTTTCGTGGATGACTTAAATAGTGTGTTTTACAAAAACCTGATCGTTGAATACGTTGATAGTTCTGCGTTAACTGCTCTTATTCCATTTTTCCCATATACTCATCAGTCAAAGAATTACTCTGCTTTGACTTTTTGTGTAAAATCGCTTGCCGCAGAATGCACAGCCACAGCGGGAGTCCAGACCCCTGCAGATTACCTCGGCGAGCTCAAGCAACTTGCACGCCGCAGCGGCAGGGATTTTCCAGATATTCTGAGGGAAATGATGGGACAAATCAGTGAGCATCTGGAAGGGATGGAACAAGATGGTGACTTAGAAGAGGGAGCCTCAGTCCAAATTGTGGAGCCTGCACCATCTCTGCCTGGCCAGCAGGGGTCGTTGTCTGGACACTCCGCCATCCCTGAGACAGCTACCAGCAATCCCTCACCTGACCAACAGGGGTCACTGCCACATCCACAAAGATTTTCGCTGTCACATACTGAAATGAATCCCCCGGAAATACAAAAAGTAGTGGTGGAGCATGTTGTAAAAACAGACACCATACCTGCATTCAGACTTCGTCCTTGCTCTGGGAAGATTCCCAAGCCAGCCAACGAAGCCGATTATGAGACCTGGAGATCTCACATTGAACTGCTATTAGCAGATCCAAATTTAGCACCTCTACAGATCACTCGTCGCATCCTTGAAAGTTTGCTACCTCCGGCAGCAGATGTTGTAAAAGGGCTGGGCTCAAACACAATTCCATCCATCTATTTAAAATTGTTGGATTCTGCTTTTGCCACAGTACAAGATGGAGAGGAGTTGTTCGCTCAATTCCTGAATACATTACAGGATTCAGTTGAGAAACCCTCTGCTTTTTTGCAACGTTTACAACTCGCATTAAACACTGTGATGAAAAGAGGTGGTATCTTGTCTTCAGACTTCAACAAACATTTACTCAAGCAGTTTTGTCGAGGATGCTGGGATAGCGATATCATAAACAAACTACAGTTGGAGAACTTGAGGAGTGATCCCCCATGTTTTGCAGAGCTCCTCCTACTGCTTCGAACTGAGGAGGGTAGACAGCTGGCCAAGGAGAATCTCATGAAGAAGCACCTGACTGCATCCAAGCCTCGTGCCGCTGTTCACTCTCAGAGCACATGTGCTTGTGGCCATTCAGACACCAAGGCTATTAATGAGCTGAAGCAACAGATGCAGAAACTGCAGAGTCAAATGGCTGCTCTTCTCTCACAAAAATCGCAATTCTCCAAGCCAGCACCACCTCAACTCAGATCAGCACAACCAAGACCCAGCAGCAGTGCAACCAGTTCCCGGCCTAGAGCAGGCTACTGTTTTAAATGTGGAGAGAATGGGCACATGTCAGCGGGATACGCCAACCCTCCAAACCCGACACTGGTTCTGAAAAAGAAGAAACAACTTGAAAAAAGACAGCAGGCTTGGGACAGCAATAACAAATCATCAAACTAGAGGCAGTCTCTGTGGAGGGACAGACGGAGGCTGCAGTTAACCCATGTCCCAGTCACAAGCAAAATGGACATTCCATCACACTGCCTAAAGGACTCATCGGAACCAGAAGTACAGCACAGGTCACGATTGGAGGGACTGTATTCAACTGCCTGTTAGACACTGGATCCCAGGTAACCATCATCTCTCACTCCTTCCACCATGATTATCTCTCTGACCAAGCGATACAACCTCTGAAAAATCTCCTGGAGATAGAAGGAGCGAACGGCCAAGCTATTCCATACCTTGGTTATGTGGAGATGAACGTCACTTTCCCTTCCGACTTCTTGGGTTCCACCACAGCTGTTGATACACTTGCTCTGGTAGTTCCTGATGTCCAATCAGCTCAACAACCATCAATACTGATTGGTACAAACACTCTGGACTTGGCATATGAGAAAGCATTCTCAGACCAACAACCCTCCATTCCAGCCCCACATGGATACAGAACGGTGCTGAAAAGTCTTGAGCAACGATACAGACTGGCCAACAGTAATCATCATGGAATCATCAAGCTGCACACTGACGGACCACAGACCATCCCAGCTGGAAAAACTGTTGCCTTGGAGGGGTTAATTTTCGGACGCTGCCTCCAGGCCGAGAAGGCTGTGTTGGTGGAACATCCGACTTCGTCACCTCTGCCAGGTGGCTTAATGGTCCCGTCTTGTGTCATGGATTTCCCTTCTCACCAGCCATACCACTTACCTGTGGTCATCTGCAACCAGTCTGATCATGATGTAACCCTCCCAGCCAAAGCCATCATTGCAGAGATCAGTGCCATTCAGTCCATTCGGTGTCAAGAAAGGAGTCATGACAGTATGCCTCCTAACCCTGTAACTTCTGGATTCAACTTCAACTTTGGTAACTCCCCCTTAACACCGGAATGGAAGAGTCGTATTACTGAGAAGTTAAACGCCCTCCATGATGTCTTTGCCCAACACGACCTTGACTTTGGGAAAACCGACAAAGTGAAACATCAGATCAAGCTCTCTGACCCTACTCCCTTCAAACAGCGCCCAAGACCAATCCATCCTCAAGATCTGGATGCCGTGCGCCAACACCTGAAGGAGCTGGTAGACTCTGGGGTCATCAGAGAGTCTGACTCACCCTTTGCGTCACCCATTGTCGTGGTGCGAAAGAAGAATGGGAGTGTGCGGCTCTGCATTGATTACCGGAAACTAAATCTGCAGACCATCAAATATGCATATGCACTGCCAAAGTTGGAGGATACCTTTACAGCTCTCTCTGGATCAGAATGGTTTTCAGTCCTTGACCTTAAATCTGGTTATTATCAGATTGAAATGGAGGAGGAAGACAAGAGCAAAACGGCATTTGTATGTCCACTTGGATTCTATGAGTTCAACAGAATGCCCCAGGGAGTCACAAACGCACCCAGTACCTTCCAACGACTAATGGAAAAGTGCATGGGAGAAATGAACTTGAAAGAAGTCTTGGTCTTCATTGACGACTTGATCATTTTTGCACCAACGCTTGAAGAGCATGAGAGGAGACTGCTGAAAGTCCTTCGCCGTCTAAAGGAATTTGGACTCAAGCTCTCAGTTGAAAACTGCATGTTCTTCCAGAAATCCGTAAAATACCTGGGGCATGTTGTGTCAAAGGATGGTGTGCAGACAGATCCAGATAAAATCGAGACACTTAAGTCCTGGCCGGTTCCAAAGACTCTTAAAGAACTCCGCTCTTTCCTCGGTTTCGCAGGATATTACCGCAGGTTCATCCAAGGCTATTCTAACATCGTCAAACCTTTGCATGACCTTACTGCTGGATATCCTCCATCACAGCGGAAACTCAGAGCCACCATCAAGCGAGACCAATATTTGGATCCTAAGGAACCCCTTGCCAGTCGCTGGACTTCTGCATGTCAACAAGCCTTTGACACCATTATCAAAAACCTCACCACAGTACCAGTACTTGCTTTCGCCAATCCCCAGAAGCCTTACCTTCTCCATACAGATGCTAGTTCTGCCGGGCTAGGAGCTATTCTGTACCAGGAGCAACAAGGACAAAACCGGGTGATTGCCTATGCAAGTCGCGGTCTGTCGAGGTGTGAGTCAAAATATCCAGCTCACAAACTGGAATTTCTGGCTCTCAAGTGGGCTGTTACGGAGAAGTTTCATGACTATCTCTACGGCACCAACTTCACTGTCATTACTGACAGCAACCCACTCACCTATCTACTCACCTCTGCTAAATTAGATGCCACCAGTTACCGTTGGCTCTCTGCTCTTTCCACATTCTCATTCAAAATCATGTACAGATCTGGTAAGCAGAATCTAGACGCTGATGCTCTCTCTCGCAGGCCACATGGAGAACTCGCCAATGACCAAATGTCCCAAAAGGAGAGGGAGAGAATTCTCCGATTTGCCCAACATCATCTGGATCAGTCTTCCTCAATTTCCATCGATCAGCACACGGTCAAAGCCATTTGTGACCGTCAGCTCGTTTATGGCATGGCTGAAAAGACGTCCACCACCGCACTCATTCAGTCACTGACTGCCCATGCCGACAGTTTGTCTGACAGCTTTGTCAACGACACTCAGTTCGCATCTCCTGTTGTTTCTCAGCTGACAAACGCTGAAATTGCTGAGAGACAGAGGGAAGACCAAACCCTGAGGCATGTCATATTGCTGCTAGAGACTGGGGAAAGTCCACCTCCCATCTTGCGGGATGAACTCCCAGAACTGCCCCTTCTACTCCGAGACCAACATCGCCTGGAGCTCCAAAACGGCATTCTCGTGAGAAGGAGGCAAGTTGGGGACCAGCTCTATCACCAGCTAGTGTTGCCTCAGAAAATTCGTCCTGAAGTACTGTCAGAACTGCATGACAAGATGGGTCATTTGGGCATCGACCGTACTCTTGACCTCGTACGTCAAAGATTCTACTGGCCGAAAATGGCCAATGATGTGTGGAATAATGTGAAGACACGTGAGAGATGCACCAAACGGAAAGCCTTACCTGAAAGAGCAGCACCCCTGGTGAACATTCGAACTTATCGACCTCTGGAACTGGTTTGTATGGACTTTTCATCACTGGAACCTGACAGGAGCAGAACCAAAGACATTCTTGTAATAACAGATCACTTTACCAAGTACGCTGTCGCTGTCCCCACTCCAAACCAAAAAGCAAAGACTGTCGCCAAATGTCTCTGGGACAATTTCCTGGTTCATTATGGTATCCCAGAAAAGCTCCATAGTGATCAAGGACCAGACTTTGAGTCACGCACAATAAAAGAACTTTGCAAAATGGCTGGAATTCACAAAATCAGAACTACCCCATACCATCCACGAGGTAATCCAGTCGAGCGTTTTAACAGAACACTCCTGAATATGCTCGGAACACTCACCACTGAAGAGAAAACTCACTGGAAAGATTTTGTTAAGCCCCTGGTCCACGCATACAACTGCACCCGGAGTGATGTTACTGGCTACTCACCCTATGAGCTCATGTTTGGTCGACAACCTCGCCTCCCGATTGACCTGGTCTTTGGACTGCCTGTGGACAACAATCAGCCCACTCATTCACAGTATGTCCAGAACCTGAAGTCAAATCTAGAAAAGAGCTACAAAATTGTCATTGGAAATGCGGAGAAGCTCATGGGAAGGAACAAGAGCCGTTTCGACCAACGGGTCACCCCCTCTGAACTGGACGTTGGTGACAGAGTGCTGGTACGTAATGTGAAACTCCGAGGCAAACACAAACTTGCAGACAAATGGGAACCAGACATCTATGTGGTGGTAAAAAGAGCAGACAATCTTCTAGTGTACACTGTCCGGCCAGAGAACAAATCCAAACCAATTCGTACTCTACACAGAGATCTTCTCTTACCATGTGGATTCTTGCCGGATTCCACTGGAACCAACCGAACAATTGTAAAACCAACCAGGAAGCAGTCACTCAACCTTTCTGATGAGGACCGTGCACAACCTCAGTCAGAAGATGAGGATGATATGATACCGCATCAATGGTATGATCCTGTCTCAGAGCCTTTGCAATTCACCACTGTCCACAATCTGCCAGAACCTTCATCCACCGTTCCAGCCACTGAACCTTTACCACCTGATATGCCATTCTGTGAACCTGCTACGCTCCCTTTGCCTCCTCTTGAGCCAGCAGAGAGCAAAACCCCTGACTCAGAAACCCCTGTCGAGGAGGAAGCTCCTGATCCTGTGGAATCAGAGGGCAGTCTGTCCTCTGCTGAACCTACCAATGTCGAATTGCCAACTGAGTCCAGTATGTCCTCTGCTGCTGATCTACCGTCTAACTCTGACACCTCCAGCTCTGAACTAGAACCTGTGAGGACATCAACTCGGACCAGGAAGCCACCAGACCGGTTACAATACTCTAAATTTGGTCAGCCCATCTTGAAGAGTATTCAGGCACTAGTCCATGGCTTAACCACTGCCTTTACTCATGCACTGGAGGATGAAGAGGACCATCTACTTACTGCCACTGAGCAACCTGTCATCCGGAACCAGCCACCATGTACAGGGACGTACATGAGATCGAGGGGGGAACCTGTAACCCATATCAACTACACCCTGTCACATGACCCACGTCAGCTGATTTGAGGTCCCTCTCCTGATTGGCTCCTTCCACGTCGCGGCAACTATGAAAACCAGCTGTGGAGGGATACTTCCGGGTTCGACTCCTGCTGTGGCTGTAAGCTTGTTGCATATAGAACGGCGTTGGAAAACAAAGCGTTTCTCCCCTAAATTCATCTATAAACTCATTTCACCTCAGCGGTAAGTGTTCTTAACATCTACCAATAACAACCTTTTAGTTATTAGTAACCAGTCGATCGTTTTCGCAATTAAAAATGACTTTGTTCGGCGGCGTTCCCACCGCGAGCAGAACTCCGGTTCAAAAACCGCTGTTTTTGAACATTTTTATTTACTTAAGCACTTTAATGGGCTTACTTTGAAACAAAGTGCAATTGAATGATTGTTGTTATGTGTTGCCTTGAATTCGGCTATGCTGTCTGTTAGACAGTTGTTTTTCTTTATTGTTGTTTTTGTATTTGTTTGTAGCGAATGCTGCTGGAATGTATAGATTAAGCTACGTAGCCATGATGATTGCTAATTTAACTGTTGTACATTTGTTGATGATAATGATGATGATTCATGATTTGCATTGTTACATAGACTTGCAGAAAAATGTATTTGTTTACCGGTAAACTGAATTGATTTTGATTTACTAATGGACATTTTTCTGGCCTACAGGTCAGGTTTTTTTCCCCCCCTTTAAACTGATCTTCTTCATATTGAAGTGGCGAGCCGGTAGGACCATTCTTTGTTCTTTTCCCCCAATTTGCCGTCTTTGGATTACAGGCACCATATCCCCACTGTATGAAGCTGGACCCTAAGGAGGAATTCCTTAAAAAGTGAACTTTAAAAAGAAACTTTAACAAAGGACCAAAAGGACTCTTAACAAAAAGGACTCCTGCACAGCACAATCACATTGATTTATTATTTAATTGTGGGCATTTATTTATGTTGTGTGTTGTATTACTTATTTTTGTTCCATTTCCCCTTTCCCCCATTTATTCAATATAATTTTGGTACAAGATATTGCAGTTTCTGGTCTCATCATTCACACCATCTAGGCTCCATAAAGAACTATTTCTTCTGCGCGTCAGTCAGTAAACTCATCCATTGCAATAAAACTAGCTCTTAAATAACTTAGCGTTACACTTGCCAGAGATTTGATGTGCAAACTGAAAATAAGTTTAATCTCCTGCTATAATGGCATCACAATCACGCAATCTGACTATGATTATATGATGGTGAAATATAAGCCCGTGACTCCAGCTTTCGCTTACGAGTGGAAGCTGGAGGAGGGGCCGCTTGTTACAGAATTCATACAAGCGACTCACAACTGCATGCCTCCAGATGTCTGTTTTATGGCTCCTGGAGAGTTGAGTTGCACGTCTCACTTTTCTCTCCATGGCCCTGATGACAGTTATGAGGAAGGATGGTGCAGAACCGAAAATGATTTACTAACTGTGACATGTATGTTTTGGAGCTCCACATTTGCTGCGCTTGCGATTTCTCTCACTGATAAGCAAAGAAACATGTTTACTATGGATGCATCCGTCCCACATGTTCCCCTGGCAATAGCTCACAGCTGCCAGTGGGAAGACATGGGAGAATTTATGCACCGGTGCTACCGCGCTTGCGATTGGGAGCCTACAGAGGATCCCACAGTTTTGTTTTCTCGAGAAATGAAAGCCAACAGAAAAACCGTGACATATACAGTCCATTGTGTCCGCTCAGTTGAGCTAGTGAACATAGCTGTCTCACACTGTCTGCTTCAAACGGCACCTCCTCTAAACTCCTCACATCCCCTGCTGACAGAGGTGCCTAACGGCCTGTGGGCCTCATCTAAGTAGGTGTAGATGTAGGCATAATTAAAGATTGTGAGCCTGTTGTAATCACTCCAAAGTCCTCTTTTAGACCATGCCAAAGACAATATCCTCTGAAACAGGAAGCCATAGAGGGAATTACTCCTGTGTTTGAATCCCTGTTAAAGGCCGGAGTAATTATCCCATGCCCCACCTCTCCGGTTCGCACTCCACTATTCCCTGTGAAGAAAATCAGAGGACCAAATGAGCCTGTTGAGTGGCGGTTTGTGCAGGACTTAAAAGCTGTGAACAAGGCTGTAATCCCCAGAGCCCCAAATACCATCTGATGCTATGTGGTTTACTGTTGCTGACCTGACTAATGCATTCTTCTCTGTTCCAGTTCACCCAGATAGCCAGTTCTGGTTTGCTTTTGAGTTCCAGGGAAAGACTTACACATTCACTCGGTTGTGTCAAGGCTACTGTGAGTCCCCCACGATTTTGAATGCTGCCTTAAGAGATTCCCTGTCAGACTTGATCCTCTCCCAAGGCACAGTGTTCCTTCAATATGTCGATGATCTGCTACTGTGTGCACCCACACAAGAGCAGTGTCTGGCAGATTCTCTCACTTTACTGACACATTTGCATCACAAGGGCCACAAAGCTAGTAAGTCAAAACAGCAGTTTTGTAAAGAGCAAGTCACATTCTTAGGGCATGTGATTTCTTACAACTCTCACCAGATTTCCTCCAAGAGGGTGGAAGCTGTGATGACCATTCCAACACCCCTCACCAAAAAACAGATGATGTCATTCCTAGGAACCACATCATACTGCCGCAATTTCATTCCACACTACTCCTCTGTGGAGGCTCCACTTACTGCACTCATTCATGGTGCAAGTCTGTCAGCCAATGATCGCATTTCTTGGACACCAGAGGCTGAAGCTGCATTCACTTCCTTGAAACAGCTGCTGCAAACGTTTTAGCGCTTCCAGACCCATCCAAACCATATACACAAATGGTGGATGAAAAGAATGGGTTCATGTCTTCTGTTCTTTTACAGCAGCATGGTGATCCACTTCGCCCGGTGGGTTATTACTCTTCCAAGCTTGACCCAGTAGCTGCAGGACTGCCTGGATGCCTACGAGCAGTAGCTGCGTGTGAGAAGGCCGTGCTCGCCTCACGTGACATTGTAGGGTACTCTCCTCTGACAGTGCAGGTACCCCATGCAGTTTCTCTCATTTTGCTGGAGCAGAAAACTTCACACCTTTCTGCAGCTCGCTGGCTCAGGTACTCTTCCATACTGCTTGACATGCCCAACATCACAGTGAAACGATGCACAACACTTAACCCAGCCACTCTTCTCCCCACGCGAGAGGATGGTGAACCACACAGCTGCACTGCTGTATTGGGTGAAACTTGTACACCTCGGATTGACTTGTTAGATGTTCCCATCGAGAACTCTGACATAGTGTTATATGTAGATGGCTCCTCCTCACGTGATTCACGTGGAACTAACCGGGTGGGTTTTGCTGTGTGTTCTGATCATGCCACTCTCGTTTCAGGCTTGTTGCCCAGACACTACTCAGCACAGACTGCGGAACTTGTGGCGCTCACAGAAGCCTGTAAACTTACGGAGAGTCAGTCAGCCACCATCTACACTGACTCTCGCTACGCGTTCGGTGTGGTGCATGATTTTGGCGCCTTGTGGAGGCACAGAAAGTTCCTGAAATCTGATGGGAAGCCCATCCTCAATGCTAACCAGGTAGCAGCACTGCTAGATGCCATCCTCCTGCCTGCTCGCATTGCTGTAGTAAAGTGCGCAGCACACACAGGTAAAACTGATTCTGTATCCCAAGGAAATGCAGCCGCCGATGCAGCAGCCAAAGCAGCAGCCGAAGGAGGCCTACCCTTCCAACTTGTCTTGGCACCACTGTCCACACCTAACCTCGCTGATCTTCCTGCTGCAAAGTCATTTGCCTCCCAGCCAGAGAAAACTCTCTGGCGCAAACATGGCTGCACACTGGTCGAATCGTGCAGACAGCAGTGCAGTGGCAAAAGCCCTCCTCTCAGAAATCATTCCCAGGTGGGGCACCCCAGGGAAAATCACAAGTGATAATGGTACTCACTTTGTGAACCAGGCATTGAAGGAGATCAGCAAGCAACTAGGTTTCAAATTGCAAACACACTGTGCATATCACCCACAATCTGGAGGTGCTGTGGAGAGAATGAACGGCTCCTTAAAATCCAAGCTGGTAAAGTGCTGTGAAGAAACTGGCCTCACATGGCCAAAAGCACTTCCCCCCGTGCTGATGTATGTGCGCACGCGAACCAGACCTCCAGTACACCTCAGCCCTTATGAGGTGTTGTATGGACGACCCGCCAGAGTGGGGGCAGAACCCCCCAAATGGACTGGCATGTCCACAGAGTTGTGCAACAGCGAAATGATTGTGTACTGTCAAAATCTCTCCAGTACTCTCTCGCAGGTACACCGAGCAGTGAAAGCAGCCCTGCCCAGGCCAGCAGAAGGACCCCTGCACCCGTTCAAACCAGGGAACTGGGTGCTAGTGAAGGATTTCAGGAGGAGACACTGGAAGGCGAAGCGGTGGCTGGGTCCATTCCAAGTGCTACTGACCACACAAACAGCGGTAAAGGTTGGAGAACGACTGACTTGGATCCACGCCAGCCACTATAAGCTGTTTGGAGGAGAACCACCCAGAACGGATGAGCAACTAGAAAAGACAAACGGGGCAGAATAATCCCCGCACCTCATTCAGGCAGTAGGCAGTCCACCCTCTACCTGCAACAATGCAACAAGCCAGGAAGCAGCTCATCACTGGGGTAGCTCTGATGCCTTTTAGTGTGCTGATGATCGCCCTCTGGTGGAGCCTCTAGAGAGATCAGCAGCTGAGCACCATGCCAACATCCAAGGAGGTTCGTGCAACAGAAGGAGCAACCCACGAGCTACGATGGGTCCTCTGTGCTGCACATTCATTCCAAACAACACAGCCTCAGATGACACTGTAACCAGAGCCTTGGAAGGTTTGTGAACACTGCCATCCAAAACGACAGAGGACTCCGGCATCAATAACCCCTTAGACGGGTGGTTAAACAGACAGTTTGGGAAGTATAAGGCCATAGTGATGTCGTTGCTAATGTCCATAGCCACTTTTATTGCCATTCTCACATGCTGCGGTTGTTGTCTGATCCCATGCCTCTGAACCCTATTGAGTAGATTAATCACAGTGGCACTGACAAAAGAAAGCGAGTCTCCCAAATTGCAGCTTCCCCTATTGCAGGCTGAAGATTACATTGATGATAGCAAAAGCAAGGATGATTGTGATGAGTGAAATTATTTTCCTGACACTGTAAGAATGATGCATATTGTGTGCAATATTGCTGATGTAATTAACAGAATGTTAGGAAGAGAAATCCTTGGTACTAGTGATTGAGATGCAATCAAGAGGGTGGGAACTGTTGTGGGATTTCTCTTTAGTGTATTGTCCTTTAATGTATTGTATTGCTTTCATGTTACTTAGTTTAGTATGTGTGGTTCACACCTCATTCACGCTGGGAAACAGACGGTGAGAAACTGGTGAATGTCTCCCAGGATGCGAAGGCTCACACAGGAAGGCTTGACCCCAGAGTGGGGGAGATTCACACAGGTGATAGAGAGTCTGTCTTTTTAGAGCCAAGGTGTGAACTGCAACTGTAAAAGCCTTTTGTTCTGTGACTGTGTATAAAAAGGACCTGAACTGTTCATTGTCAGAGATGACTTTCAGTAACCCCTGACTGACGTCCCTCCTCATGCATGAATTTGCTGAAATAAAGGTGTTGTTACAACTCATCCCGTCTGCAGGCTTTGGTAATTAAAATTTCCACAACAATACCTAACCAGCCTGTTAATGGGATCTTTGTCAGCTGATCCAAGGGACCATGCACTGAAGTTTTACATCAAATAAACTAAACCTGTCATGATCCTGGGCCATGTTGGCCCAGTGTTCTTAGTTTTCGTTTGTTTTGTGTTTTGTTCCTTATTTTTGCCCTGGTTTCTAAGTTGTTCTGTTAAGATGCTCCTTATTTGATTACCCCCTCTGTGATCCCCTGTGTATCTGTAGACCCTTGTTCCCCTCCTTGTGTTTTATTCCATTTTTCCCCAGCCCGTTATGTCGTGCACTCTCTACTCCTGTCTGAACCTCTGTACTTCCTGTTTTACTTTGACAGTCTCCCCTCAGTGTTGCGTTTACTCCTGCCATGTATTGTTATGATTATCAGTGTCAACTGTGTTCCCCGTGTGCTCCCAATTCCCTCGTTAACCCTCTGTGTATTTATGTCTGCTTCTCACTCAGTTCTGGGTCTCATTCTCCCTCATTCATGGCCGTGTGTTTCTCTGTGTACTAGTGTATTGTTTCCCATCACAACAGAGAGGCGAATCTGGCATTGATATATGACATCACAACAGAGAGGCGAATCTGGTATTGATATTTGACATCACAGCAGAGACGCGAGTCTGGTATTGATATGTGACATCACATCAGCGATGCGAATCTGGCATTGATATTTGACATCACAGTAGACAGGCGATCATGGCATTGATATTTGATATCACAATAGCGAGGCAAATCTGGCATTGATATTTGTTTTCACAAGAGAGAGGCGAATCTGGCATTGAAACGTGACATCACAGCAGAGACTCGAGTCTGGTATTGATATGTCACATCACAACAGAGAGGTGAATCTGGCATTGATATGTGACATCACAACAGAGAGGTGAATCTGGTATTGATATTTGACATCACAGCAGAGACACGAGTCTGGTATTGATATGTGACATCACAGCAGAGATGCGAGTTTAGTATTCATATGTGACATCACATCAGCGACTCGAATCTGGCATTGATATTTGACATCACAGTAGACAGGCGATTATGGTATTGATATTTGACATCACCATAGAGAGGCAAATCTGGCATTGATATTTGTTTTCACAATAGAGAGGCGAATCTGGCATTGAAATTTGACATCACAACAGAGAGGCGAATCTGGCATTGATATTTGACATCACAGCAGAGGTGACATTCTGGTATTGATATTTGACATCACAACAGAGAGGCGAATCTGGCATTGATATGTGACATCACAGCAGAGAGGCGAATCTGGCATTGATATTTAACATCACAATACAGAGGCTAATCTGGCATTGATATTTGACATCACAATAGAGAGGAGAATCTGGTACTAATATGTGACTTCACAATAGAGTTTCAGTTTTAGTTTCAGTTTCACTTTTATTTCTATAGCACATTTAAAAGACCCAGGTACATCATAGTGCTTCACAGACGAGTCGCATTTCGGGATTACAACAGTAAAGAAGCAGGAAAATACAATTATCAACAAAAGAAAATACAGTTATAAGATGGTGATGTGGCAACAAGCATGAACCCGGGAAAAGTTAAAAACTAAGTTTTTTGGAAGTCAAGATTAAACAGGTGGGTTTTTAAACGTGATTTAAAGGATTGGATGGATTCCGACGCACGGACATCAATCGGCAAGCTGTTCCAGAGTTTTGGTGCGGCAAAAGCAAAAGCTCGATCCCCCCTACTCTTCCGTTGAGAGATTGGTTGCATTAAGAGCCCCTGGTTAGAGGATCTGAGTGTCCCCCGTGGGGATGTATAGGTCAAGGAGGTCGATTAAGTAGCTGGGTGCCAGGTTATTTAAAATTTTAAAAGTGTATAAAAGGATTTTAAAAACGATACGGTATTTGACGGGGAGCCAATGAAGGTTGGCGAGGATGGGTGTGATATGGTCATGTCTTCTGCTGCCGCTTAAAAGGCGTGCTGCAGCATACTGGACTAGTTGCAGGCGTTGGATGAGTGAAAGTTGGAGGCCTAAATAAAGAGAATTACAATAGTCCAATCTCGAAGTAACAAGAGCATGAATGAGCTTTTCAAGGTATTTATGTCGTAAGTAGGGCATTGCTTTAGAAATTTGACATCACAGCTGGTTTTCACCACTGCAGCCACTTGCTTGTCTAATTTGAGAGAACTATCCAGCACTACTCCAAGGTTTTTGACAGTAAACGAAAGATGACTGGCATAGGATCCCAAGGTATCCGTTAGATGTTTCAATGGGATGTGACTGTCAAAGATGATAATTTCTGTTTTGTTTTCATTA